>NC_044571.1:68091993-68391993 GCF_901933205.1 Camarhynchus parvulus
TATGTTGTTAAAAAGGTGATCACAAAAGTAACTGTATGTTGATTTTGTTCAATGTGTGTATTCCAGGACTCATTTAATAATGTAAGAAACTCATATAATAAGTAAAGAAACTTCCAAGACACTCACATGTTCTTTACCTTTGTACACTTGCTAAAAACTTTACCTGGGAAAAAATGGATCTGGTTGTGTATGAGTGACCTAAAGGTAGTTGGTACCTATGTTAAAATTAGATTTTAACTACTCGGTGTTGCAACAGTCAAAAATCAGACTTTACAGCTGAGTGAGCTGACACAGGGTCAGAGACAGGAAAGGGCTTTAGGCACATTGGATTTACATATGCCAGGTGTAGTACATTGGGTGACTCACCTCACCTGTGAAGCCTGGGTAACCTCAGCTTCCTTGTCATCTGTCCTTATTGTTTAAATTCTGAGATGAAGTTTGAGTGGCCTCCTGTGACTGGAGATGCCGGGAAATGACAGGCATCTGTTTGGAAGTAAATGTATTCAACTATTTTGAACAAACTAGCTGAAGGCCAGGGAGCTTCATTGCTGAGCTTTAACTATTTTCCTTTGGTGAGCCAGACAAGTCTTCAAGAATGTCATATTAACAAGTATTCGGCCATACAAAAATTTTGACAACTTTTAGGACTGAACTGACAAAATTAAACAGGGACCTGTCAGTTATCATTAAGAAGAAATAATCCTGAAATTCCTGGTTTGTTAACTTCAGCAATATTTGGTGGGTGCTCTTTACTCCACTGCTGGCTGCACAACCAGTGATCTTCAGTGAGCGGCCCGGGGCTGTTGGGCTTTAAGCAGTAGGAATGACAAACCCCAGGAGCATCCAGCTCACCTAATGGTAAACCTCTACACTTCAAAAGGCACATCTCAGCTCACACCCCAAGCTCTCTTTGGAGCAGAGACATAAACATGTTCTGTGTGCAATCCTTATGATCTGTGTTAGTTGGCTGGTTTACCCTGCTGACACATATATTTCGTCAGAAGAGCTCCACACTGAAGTGAGCCTTGCAGCAAAATGCTCACAGCATTCATTATGTGCTAGTAAATCACCTAATAAATATCTATAGTAGCTCAACCTTTTCTGCAGTCATGCAATGCAGAGGGTGTTCAGGCATCTCTGTGCTTGTAAAACAGCTTTAGGCTGGAGACGAAAGGGAACTCTACTCACAGGTACTTGAAGCAAGTGGAACTGAACAAACAGTTCTGCTTCCATGCAGCTCCAACTTTCTGGGCATTAGAGGAGGCCTGGGAAAAGGAATTCTTGAGGAAATGTTTTACACATGACTCACCAAATTTGTCTGACCACATGGAAAGTCATTTTGGGACCTCTTTTTTAGAAAGGGATTGGACACCTAGGTGCAACACCCCCAAATTACCTTAGTAAGGTTCTTCCATCAGTAAGGCTATAAAACACTGATGCTGCACTTCCTAGGACTACAGTGATTTACATTCTTCAAAAGAAATGTAAGTAACACTTAAATCAAGTCTAATATCCTACTATCCATGTGCTACAATAAGGGTAACTGAAACAAAACAGGTATTTGACAAATGTATAAATTTATATGTGCGTACAAATCACAGAACCATAGAATATCCTGAGTTGGAAGGGACTTGCAGAGAGGGAAAAGGTCAAATTTGTCATCAAGTCCAACTCTTAAGCAAATATTCCACACCAGTGTTGAACCTGCAGCCTTGGCATTATTAGCTCCATGCTCTGACCTACTGAGCTCATGACATCTGAGAAACTGCCAACAGAACAATTTCCACTAGAGAATGTAGAGATGTTTAAGTCACTCCACTTCTCTGACAAATTAGTGCAGACCAGAGGGAAAACAGCATCTAAACTTGCCTCTTTCTTGCCAAGACACTTTCCTTGCTTTCTTGGATTTAAGGAAAGGGCTTTTGCAGGGCCCCAGCCTGGCAGCCCATCTGAAGAGCTGTCCCAGTGCTGTAATAACTTGACCAAGCTAAGGGTTTTGGGTTTATGAATCCTAATAAATAGGCAGGAAGAAATATTTTAGAAGGGATCAACATGAAACACTTCAAGATTTTTTAAAAAACGTTTCATAGAGAATTCTTTCTTTTTTCTTTTGCTCCAGGGTGCTGCAAAAACAACACCCACATTCCAAAAGTTTCCAAGAATGTAATTACCATTTTCCTGCAATTTTATAAAGCTGCAACCTGGTGCTAACAACTGAGTTCACCACTGCATTACAATGCTGCACTTTGATATGCCTGCAAAAAGATGTGGGAAAGTAAAGAAGTTCCCTGAGTGCATCTAAAATTCCAGATGTCTCTATAATTTTAGTAAATAAATGTACCCAATGAAGATCCCTAGAAGTGCAAAATAGTTTAAGGGCGTTAATAAGGACATTCAGATTAAGCTGGAATTCTGATAAATCAAGATAATTAGACTTTCCCTGAACCATATCAAAGATACATTCCCATCCACTTTATTTCCTATAAAAAAGTAGTAATATTTTCCAGTGGTAAATCGTCTATCAGATTTTAATGAAAACCAGAATATGAATGCTGATTTGTCTGTGGGATACCTGTGTTTTCTTATACAGGATGCAAATTTTTTATTGTCTTTTCTGCTGATTGTGAGCAGCAATTATAAAATCAAATTAAGAACTCTCACATAAATTGATTGTCAGAAGTCTCGTAGACTATAAGCAGGGCAGTGAGATAGACAAATAGAGAAATCTAATGTTGATGCAAAATATTATTAGAATATGGGTTTATAAAAAGAACTGAAAGCTAAAATAGAATGATTAATGTAGTCAGATTCTCATACTGTGGTACATGGTATATCATGGAGAGTTATAGATTTTTTATGGTGAACATCTCTTCATGATAATAGAAATGTTCTAGGACAAGACTAAAAGTCAAAAACTGATAGTAAAAACTGGAAAGTTTGCATCAATTTCAGTAATGAATATGTTTGGTGATCTCGAATTTCAGGCAAAACCATAGAAGATGATGAGAACAGATCATGACTGGACCAGGTAAATGTAGAGTCAATTGAACAAGTCGAGATTTGACAGAAAGTAAGAGAATTTTTTTTAATGGATTGGGAGAAGGTAGGAATGTTTCTTACATATGGACACAATCAGTCTTTGAGGAATTCCTGCTAGGACACCACAGTGCAGTGTGGCACTTGGTCTGTGGGTGAACTATAAACAGGGAAGGTGCAATGTGGAAAGTCATAAACACAAACTAGCGCATCCAAAGATAGAAGCTGAGGGGTGATGGTAAAGAAACAGGAGAGGCACAGAAGGATGATTTGAAATACCCGGGACAAGAAAAGGAAATGAAAGAGATGTAAGAACTTCACCGTAAGGCAGACAGGGAGAGAAGGTAAAAAAGAGGAGATGACAGTGAATTTGACACATTATCTTCTGACCCGACATTCTTCAGAGTCACAGATGTCAAATGTGATGTAGAGGGCATCATACTCCAAAACAGGAATCCTTTACCAGCCAGCACTGCTCTCATTGATCTGACTTCCTCATTGCTGTTTGGACTGAGAGTCACCATGGAGATCAATGAAACACCAAGCACATATGTGCATATGCACAGGTACCAACCTGTGTGTACATCTGAGAAACTTCAAATTATTGAAATCATCATAGAATATGAATCTTTACTGGTAGGAAGTCCCACTGATCATAAGTACCCCTACCTGTGTGTGAGAGCTCATACATCCACTCTAAAGGATTCGGCACACTGATATACCCTGATTACCCACTGTCCACAGCAGAGGATAATGTAACAGGGACTCTGTAAGCTGGAGTTTATCTGAGGCATGCTTTTAAGACACCTTGTCAGTTTTCTTTGCATGGCGTAATTTCCTCATTCTTAAAGAGAATATTCAATTATGTTGAAAGCCCCAGACTTGTCAGGCTTGTGCATCATCTGCTGACTATTTATGATAGGAGTGTGTATTAGCTGGAGAGCTCATCTCACAAACACATTTTGTTTCTTGTACTTAACAGATGTTGGAATGCTCACCACAGTTCTCTTTGTCTGCCCCATTCCCACAGTCATTTATGCTATCAAGTGAAATGCCCATGGGAGTCATGTTGTATGGAAAATAACCCTTTTGGCAGACACTTCCAACAGAAATGCTTTCCATCAGCTGGGATTCTGAGAAAACATGGGAAGACATTTCCTCTATAGCTGATTAAGTTTCAAATTAGAAAGGCCTGATAAAACTACAAGTGCCACATTTGAATACTTAATTTTTTACTTCAAAATGCATTGTGTGTCATTATAATTCAGCCTCTTGCATTACAGTGTCAGCCACAAATGGCTTACCACCACTTTTAAGAAGAGATAGCTTAAAATTTCTTTTTGGTCTTTTTCCGCTCTTTCCCATCATCTGCAGAGCACTGGGCTGACCAGAATATCAAAGCACTTTCCTGGTATTTTGACTCTTTGGAGGTGCAAGCATTAAGCAGCAGCATGCTGTGGCATGGCTGGAGATGGACAGGGATGTGATACCTGGGGAAAATGTAAGTCTCATGGCTGGGGGAAATGAAATGTAAGTCTCATGTGAAGAGTGAAAGTCCAGCTGAAGCATGTGGAAAACCACTTGCAGCTCTGAAGGCAGCTGGGCAACAGAGAAGTGTTCACTTACACATCAGAGACAACTACACAGAACACTTACTGCACACAATTACAGTAAAATATTTGAACAATTGGCAAGTGAAATCATAGTACAAATCTGCAGAGTTGGACTCAGTTTTATATTTACAGTCTTGTAAATCACTAATTTAAACAAGATGTTCAAAGCCAGAAAATAGCTTTTATTTCTTCTTTTGGTGCACATCACAAATTACTGGTTTTCTGTAGAACATTTGCAGGAAATCTGCTCTATCGTTTCATTACATGTATGGAGCATATGTTCACTTGTAAAACACTTCTTCCCTTTCAAAAAGAATACAGGAACCAAGAAAAAACAATGAAAGAATGATAAAACTGGAATAAAAAGCAAACCAGACAAAACAGGAAAGTTCTTTGTATCATACAGAGCTGATTCTATTTTTACTCATTAGCCATGTCTTTCAAAAGAGAAGTTCTAATTTGAAAAAGTAAATTTTATTATAATCTTAGTTGAAGAGATAGAAATGTCTATGAACTCAGCTTGCAGAGACATTTTGACTGTAGACACTTGAGATTCCAATGGAATATAGACAAAATTTACGTGAAATATATGGGATAAAATTATGAAAAGGAATGACAGAAACAAAGTGAAGTAATCCAGTTCCTATGAGATCAATGGGAAGAATCAACAAGGATGGAAAGAACAAAAAATTCAGCTAAATGATGATCTTTGAAAAGTAAATTTTAGTTTTATCTAAATACGTCCTCATAACATTGCTCAATGCAAAGAACTATGTTTCTATTTGAGAAACATAGTTGATTCCTAGCCCAGGCTTGAGTTCCCCATTCAATTAGTTTTGGATACTTCAAGATACTTTTGTGAGATTTTTTTCTAACAATCTCGTGCTATAAAACTTGAAGATGGATGACAAGATTAAGACTAGCTATACTGAAGACTTCTGTAGGGATCCACTAGGTAGACAGAAATAGGTAGTTTAGACTGGTTAAGCTATAGATCTTTGTATATCAATATTTTAACAATTAGACTCGGATAGTTTGCTGTTCTCATTGAAGTTCTTATAGTAGTGCTGATATTTTTAGTTCTAATGCATTTTTTCATGTATTGAATCTTGCACAAAGGTTGGGCTGGAAAAGCTTTCTCTCTGTATTTGTTCAAGTACAGAAAAAGCCTTTCTTTAAAGTTCACGTAGATGTTCAGTATAGCCTGACAGTCCCTTTTAAAGAGCTGAGTGTGTCCATGACCTCTAGAGAGAAGCAAAGATGTAACAGAATACATGTGGTGTAGCAGGGCTCAAAATGAGCCCTGAATCTCTCTTCCCTTTCAGTATTCAGTTAATTGCTCTGGCAGACAAGAAACCAGCTATTATTGAAACAGAAAGGGCTTGCTCTTTTAGTTTTTCTCTTTGAGTCTCTAAATTAATTTTAACTTGTCTTAATTTGCTTTTTTTCTCAAGCATAGTGCATTTACTGCTCTGAAGGCTGCACCTGTTCCTGACACACTTTCCAGTAACCCTGACGCACTTTCCAGTAATGCTGACACACAAACAACAGTGTCATCTGCTCAGTATCCATTCTCATCAATGCCTGCAGTATTATGTGGTGCAGGTCCACAAGACTCATGATTTACTACTCCATGAGCAGCACTTTGGCTGATGAATAGATACAGATAAAGCAAAATCTTCCCTTTCAAAGCAATAATGCCCTAAAGGCAGTCCTTTCTTCACCTTGTGATAAAATTCAGTCTTCAGATTTCTGCCTATGATGAAGTTGCACCTTCTCTTCTTACTACTACATTTCCCCTATTTCCCACAATAAATTTCTGAAGGGCAAAAATCTACCAAACCATTGCATGCATTAAATTCATGCAACATGTGCACAGCTCTCAAGCATGTCATCATTATTCAGTGCTTTACTGAAATAAGTCTATAAATTGATTGCAAATGTGGTAGTGCAAACAAGGAATGTTGGCTCCTTTAGTGAGTGACTGTGATTACAAGAACAGTTTTGTTTAAAGCAGAAAAACCAAAAGATTGTCTGCAAATATCCAATTTGTGCGAAAGCTCTCCATTGCAATAAGACAGATCCAGAGATTTCAGCACTGGTTAAAATTGGTTTATTGAAAGCCTCCAGTTGAATCAATACTGCTTGAAGCTATTGTAACACATAATTGTGGCACATTTCAGATGATAACAGAATATTTTTTGATCCTATTATTACTGCTCCCAGGTCACTGTGAGACAGTTTGCTTTACTTAGCTTCAAAATCACTCAAATAATACTGACTGAGAGCTCAGTGGAAGCACAGCTGTTGTTCGCCCTTCATAAGAAGGAAGAGATGAAAAGAAAGAAAACAAAACAACCAAGTCAAATGAATCATAAGCCCTTAGAATTAGTAAAAAATATTTGGAAAATGGTAAAAGAAATCTTTTCATTTCTGGATCCTGTTTCAATAAAGACACACACTAAAACATAGACAACATTATTTACCCATGGACAGATCTAAATATTCCTAACCATTTTTTTCCCTCATGTGTTTTTCTAGCTGTGAAAAGAAAGACTTGGTCTTATATCAGATTTTCCATGGAAAACCCCCCAACTGAATAGTTTCCAAGTACAGGATGAAGAGATATTTGATGAACCGCAAGAATTATTGTAATAAAATTTTGAAAATTCTGTGTATTATCAACATGAAACATCCACGCCTGAGGAGTGGAGCAGGATTAAAGCAACAGTGCAATTTAGATAACATCCAGTTTTGTAATTTATAAAATCTATTAAAAAATGACATTGTCATAGGGTTTTTGCATAAGTATAAAATGTACTTGCTTTAGGGTTCCTGCATTTACTGTAATGACAGATTCTTCATCGACAGTGTTCCACAGAAAAACAACTTCCTTGGATGCTCTTTTTGAAATAAATGAGTGGTTTTCCAGCTTATTCTTTTCCCTGGTTAAAAAATGACTCACACTATAATTCATGCTCAGTAGTTGTACAACACTTAAATAGGATTGATTGTGTCATTTTTAATAGCTGGGGGATTTTTATTGTCATTGGTACTCTTATTAAGGACTGGCCTGTAAATCCCTTCCTGACACTGAGAAGCAGCTACTCTGGAGGTCCTATGGCTCCTGTGAACAGTAGTTTACCATAAAAAGAAAAGGCTTAAAAGTCTGGATTTAAATATTTTATCCATAAATTTGTTACTAAGAATTTCTAGGCAGTGACACAAAAAGTCTGAAACTGCTGTTAAAGATACCTTTTCTCTCAGCTACATCAGAAGATCTTTTGGGGCTTATCAAGTCAGACTGATAAGACTTGTTCAGATGTTGATGTTTCACTCACTGATGTTTCAGACACAGTTTGTCCAACTACATCAATTACATAGTTACATCAAGTTTGAAGAAAGTTATACAAGTTTGAAGAACCTTCTTTCTGCTCAGGAGGGTTCGAGTTTTGTTTCTCCAACATGCTCAGGGTGCTCTATGGTCGCTTTTCACAGGTCTGAGGAGAAGTATGTGAGGTTCATCTGGCTAGAAGTCTTTGTGTCTCAGTGGCTTGCTGGGGAGAGTTTTTTGGGGAATAAATGCAAAAGAAGGGCGCTGGTTGTGGCCAGCCATTAGAGGGCAGTGAAACACCATCTTTACATCCAGGCGCTGCTCGCTCGCACGAAGGGCACTTCATGAAGGTTAACCAGCCCTTCGAATACCAACAGGATTTGTAACCGAGTGATGCTGTCCACTCTTTTGGGGTGGATTCGCATATCTGTTCTAGAAATGGTAGAGTACACACTTATTGAATCCTAAACAGCCTGTAATCAGTACCCATTTTATGCTACAGGTGTTCTCCACACAAACACGCTGCATGTGTGAGTTTCCCAGACATAGCTGTGTCCTATGACATTCCCAAGGCTGCTGTACTGAACATGTTCATTTGTAGACACATTTAAAAATAGGAAGAAAGTCAGGAGCTGATCAAGCATTCCCTTTCTCTTCCTATATCTGTACCACTTAGAACTCAGTTATGTGTTCCCCCATCCACGCAGGAAAAATCTCTCTGATTTTTCATATCTCCTTCCCCACAGTTTTTCTTTGTACTTGTGGTTATTTCAGGCTTTTGAGCAGGAACTCGTTCTGCACTGCCTTGGAATGCCGAAATATCTTCAATTCAGAATGCCTCTGGAGCAGTCTGAACTGGTCTGGTTTGGCTAAAGGGAACAGAGATCTTATCATTAAACTGAGATAATTCATGACAAAATTTGTTCAAGCCTTACTGTCAATTATTGATAGGCAGCATATGTAAAAAGAAATTTGGAAGAATGGTAAAGTGAATGTTTTTTTCTAACAGTTGAAAATAAATAAAAATACATCTAACAGTGTATAAATAGGAAGAAAAATAAGATATACTTTGCTAATAAATTATTTCCAACTTTTGTTTCTTCTAGTCAAAACTGTAGTAATGAAAGCAATATGTAAATTTGTCTAATGAAAAAGTAAGTCATTATATGGTTTTTATTAACTACATTGCTTTATTCCAAATGTTGAAAGCATAATAAACTTTATGTTAAAATAAAAACTTTTCATGGGTAGAGTTTCAATAACAAAACACAATGAGTTTAACATAGCTATTTTTAAGTGAAATTCAGTATATTAAACCATGGCATATTTCACTAGTTTCTAACAGGGTGTCTACAGAACAAATGAATACATTTTCAATAGCTTATCTTCTGTTTAAAGCAGAAAAACCATAGGCTGGCAATTTTGAAAATTTCTTGATAGCAAAATGTTTTCTATTTCAGCGTCTTATTTGGATAATATTATAACCAGTCCTTTGTGCATTGTTAGGAAAAAAAAAAAAAGGGAATTTTACACAAGATGAGAAATTACCATTCATGAGCTAACTACAGTGAGGACTATTTATTCATGCCTTTGTAATGCTTCAGGAATTACTAAGAATGAGAAAAATGTTTATTATTGTAAAATAAATTGTTCAGGAACTGGAAAGGCTTAATTCTAGAAATTTTGAGTCAATGAAAAACTGTAACTTTTGCTTGTATATGATTATACACAGTGTTTCAATGGGAAAGAACTTTTCTCATAGAAGCAATATTTTAGGCAATATTTTATGAGATTAAAAGTGCTCTATTAAATGTTTAGCTCTAATGTGCTTATACTGAAAGGATTTTCCTCACCAAAATACCACAATTTTTGTTCCGATATAGAAATACTTATGAAAACTCAATTGTTAAACTAAATACTTTTTTAAAAATCTAAAATGTAGGAAACGTGTTATGACACTGGTGTGAATATTGCTGTTTACAACAGTGATTTATTATAAGTACTTTTAATAAGAGCATCAGTTTATTCTGTATATGTCCTTTTGATTAATTTAATATCAGCAAAATTTACACTGACCTTGGACTATTCTGCCATTTTATGATATCAAATTTCCTCGTGTGCTGTGAACACTTTTTTCCATAAAGTTATGTGTTTTAAAATATTGTAAAGGAAAACTCCTTACTGATTCCGTACTTTAGATGAAATACTTGATAATTCTTTAATGGAAGAGAAGTTGCTGACTGTGTCCCAAAAGGTTAAAATAATTAAGAAAGAAGCAATCTTACATTGGATTTCTAACAAAGGAACAAAATTTCTAACAAAATTGCTGACAGTCTGAAGTCAGTAAGATTAGAAGACAATAATATCTTTGCGGCCATTGAGCAGTGCTCAGGGTCTGGTCAACTTTGTATCTGCTCTCATAAAGAAATCTCCAGTTCAGGTTGGTGTGGCATTGAGGATGTTCATAGCCTGCTGCTTCCCACTTCTAAAGGAGAAATCTGTCACTCATTAGGTTGTTGACAAGTGTTTAAAGCATTTGAACAGATCTGTCTGACTTTGGGATTACTACTGCTCTCATCTGAGAAAGACTGTAAGAGATTTAATGTTACTGGATCTATGAGTGATTTCCGACAAGGTAATTTTGCATTATTGGAGAGATTACTTTTATGAAAATCGTAAGTTGCTTTGTAAAGTTGATGAAAATTTCCAGTTTGCTATTTGTGTATTGCAGTTGGGATTACAAAGATGTCTGCTTGATTTTTCAGATTCAATGCCATCTAAGTAAAAATATCCAAATATTTAAACAGGCAATCAAACACCGCATGGAGTTGGCCTGCTGAAGTCAGGTTGCTTAATTGTGTCCCAGAGTCATTTGTGAAATTACCATTTCTCAAAGAAAAATCATTACCCCTTTGTCCTAATTGTTATTCTGGAAATTTAGTGTTTTTCTGCCCCATGCTGCGGCAGTCTTAGGTATGTCCCTCTCTAAATAAAATGCTTTTTCCCCAGAAAAGAGGATAACAAAGACATTCAGAAGATCTTTAGCTACACCAAGATCTTTATCTGCAATGCCCTGGATTGGAAAAGCAGATGTAAAAATTGAAGGAATTAAAGGCTCAGCTCAGGCTGTGAAGAACAGGAATCCTGTCCTTCACCGAGAGTGCCAACAAAGACAGTGCTCTGGCCAGGGCGCCAGGCAGAGTGGGACAGAGGTGAGCTCACCTGCAAGAGAGAAAGAGCAAAAGCAAGGTGCAGGGAGGACAGCGGCCCAAAGGCAGTGTGTTGCTCTGGCAGGAGTTGTTGATGAGCAGCAGGCAGTGAACTCTTTGTGGACAATGGGCTGTGATGTGCCCCTAAAAGTGCAGGAGAGTGCTCAGGACAGTGCTCAGGTGGATGCGAGCAGATGCTGAGGAGGAACCTTGGTAAAAAGGAAGATAGGGTATCTGCTGTGGATGTCGAACATTTCATACTGAATTCATGAAGCAAACATGAGATTCCTTTTGAGGAAATAAAGCTCCAATATTCATTTTTTTAAAACTTAAAATGGAAACTTATAACTTTCAGTCAGTCCCCTAACATTTTGCCATCCATCTATCCTGTGATTTTTTTAATGTTGCTGGATTGGGGTCACTGCTGTTTCTTATCAGGCTATGAAGAATAGTTATGTTTCTAATTCTGTTTGTTGCCTGATTAAAACTTGTCATCAGGAAAGTGACTGAACTCTCCAGGGGGAGAAATTTTTTCTATTTCTGCTTCAATCTTTTAAAGACAGAAAACAGATGTTCCTTTCATTGTCTACTGTCAAGTAGCTCTGAACAAGAAAAGCATCTGTGCTATAGGCAGGACTGTAGAGCCTACAGTAGTGTAGATGTGGACAGGAGGTTTTCCTGTGCAGGGTTTCAAGGTTACCAGAGGCAGTTAATTTTGTTCTCCTTTTTTGCTCCTTTACTCTGTTTTCTCATTGTGTTTTCTCACATAATAAGAGGTGTTCTTTGGATATGACTAGAACTGGTTCAAGGTTTGAAAGAGAAAGTATCAAAAATGTTGCTTTGCAACTGTGACTTTTGTTCTCAAATTTTTATCAGCTACACATTATTTCACCATTACTCCCTCCAACACTTTCAACAAGCTAGCAGACTTTGCAGGCAGTGCCTCATTGTTTTTTTCCCAGACAACTCTAACCTCTCAGAAGAAAACATGTTTTACCTGTATTTAAAATCATATCTCTTAATATTCACACAATGGAGTTTTTTGAGTCAATGAGGGCACTTTCAGGTCAGCACTCCTTGCAAAAGACATTCCAGAGTGCTGTCATCAGGTACTTTTCTTGCTCAGATAGTACAAGACTGGCCTGAGGCATTCTGTGACATTATGTTTCTTCAGTGTCTTGGTTTACCATTTTAATAATTCTTTCCATGCGCAGAGAAGAGGGACTTGTTTTCATGCTTCTCCATAGCCTGAGTAATTTCCCCTTTAAAATGGTTTGTTTGCTCCATTCAGCTGTAGCTGCATTTATATAGTATATATTGTTTGAAACACAAAATATAGCAGTATTTTAAGTAGAAGGGAAAGTAGAATAAAACTGTGCTGAAAATGATACATATATGGGTGCTTTCTGGGAAAAAAAATTAATTTTCAATCATTGTTTTCAGGAGCTTTGTGTGGGGAACACTTCTTTTTTTCTGAGATGTTGAGGATACACTCAAAGAACTTCCTACCAGCCACAAAAGGACAGATTACCAAGCAACTATTTCCACGAAAGTTAATACAAACTTCTAGAGGAAGCCTTTGTGACATCAGGCAAGGGAACAAGTTAACCTTGTTACAAGCCCCTGACTCCCTGAATGCTGAAGTAGGTAACTTCTTTGATTGCTTTTGGTTTTGAGGGTTTTGAAACCTCAGTTTCAAACCAGGTATTTAATGAAAATAATAAGAAAAAATCCAAACTGTTTTTGCCTTCAGATAAAAATGAAAGAAGCAGGTTATAAAAGCGAGCTTATTGCTTGGTCAAGATGCATGTTCATTTTTGGTGTATCCAAGCAAGCTGTAAGAGACATGAAGAGACATTGCAAGAGACATTGTCATAGAAAACTGAAGTCTCTGATGAGACTGTTGCTGATTTACATGCTGCATTTAATCTCAATACAAATATTCCAGCCTCAGCTGCTGCTTGACCCCTTAACTAGAATTCCCATGTGCAATGGACCCTGTGACTACAACTCCTGCAATTCCAAATATTAGCATCAGTGTTTGAAGCTGCATTTTAGTGTATCCCTATTTCAGGAAAAATGCTGGAGACCTGTTCCTCCTGTCTTCTGCAGTTGCTGATTTCCTTCCTTCCTTCCTTCCTTCCTTCCTTCCTTCCTTCCTTCCTTCCTTCCTTCCTTCCTTCCTTCCTTCCTTCCTTCCTTCCTTCCTTCCTTCCTTCCTTCCTTCCTTCCTTCCTTCCTTCCTTCCTTCCTTCCTTCCTTCCTTCCTTCCTTCCTCCCTCCCTCCCTCCTCCCTCCCTGCACTCTGTACAAAGGCAATTCTCTGGAATTCACGTACATGGCTGTGCACGGATCAGTGCCTCACAGCTGCCAGGAGTTCTCTGTCTGGGCTGAGGCTTTCAGGCCAGCCAGGGCTGTGGGATGTGGGCAGCCAGAGCTGCTTGGCTGTTAATGGATGCCTGAACTTTCCCTCCACTTCCTTCAGGGCAAGGCATCTCCTTGGACGGGCTCCTGGGTCTCAAGTAGGAGGTCTCACAGCTGCACCCTCGGTGGGTTGCAGGGCATCAGCTGGAGGAGACAGCTTGTTGTTGGGAGTGAAACACAAATCCCAAGCAAGCTCCTTTTAAACTTCTGGTTAATGAATCCAATCAAACTAAATTTGAATGCTGGCCTTTTAATTGTCTAGCTTTAATGCATCTGTGTGTCTGAAAATGCACAAAATGCCATCAAAAACAAGAGGCAGACGTACAGAGGCTTCGTGATGCTCCCAACCTGGATTTCCAATACCAAGTATAGATCTTTGCAACAATGTTTGTGACAGGCATATCCATAAAAATTCATCGGAATTGCAGGAAAATAGAGCTTGAGGAATTAGAGCTGTCACCTAGCCTGAAAGGAGGAATGGAAGTTTTTTGTGATGAATGACTCCCATGTCTGTTGGCAGCCTCTCCTCGCCGTCCCCAGTGAGGCTGCAGAGCTGCTGCCTTGCACAAGTCCTGCTTTAGCTGATTTCCTGTGCCTGGTCATGCAGCACATGAGAGGTCTGGGCTGATGTTGCAGGTGACAGAGGTCTTTATGTTCAAAATAATACTGTTAGCCTTAGAGACGCTAAGATAGGGAGCAAAACTGTAAATTAATTTGAAACACTCAGAGGCTCCCAGTAGATGTTTAATTTTTTAATTGGATGCTGTGCTGCCAGGATGCTAAGTGAAGGTGAGGTTTGTCCTTAAGGCCAAAGAGTTACTCTACAAGAGTAGCTTTCTGCTGGTTTAGCTTTTTTCATTAGCTCACTGCTCATCTGCCCAGCACCAGAGAAGCAAGAGAGGTGGTGGAACATGAAGCCAGGAACAGGTAGGGGTAGACAGGACTGTTCCCATCAGAAGTCACTGTAAGGTCTCTCTCTGCTCTGGAGATCAAGGTCTATGCCTTTTTTGGTGCATTATTCTGTGCAAAAGGCATGCAAGAAGTCAGAAGAAACCCACAAAGAATCAGAGAATAGGATGAGCCCAGTGCTGCACTGCTTACAGAAAATCAAAAACTACTGAGCTAACATTAGTTACAGTGAATTCCAACACAAATATAAGACAAATAGTGTTCGCTGCTTGGGGAAAAATGAGCTTATATCTTTTGACTCAATTGCTTTGACAAAAGTTGCTCTTTTTTTCCTCACAATTGCTGAGTTCAGATTAAAAACATGCAATAGGAACCACAGTAATGCTTTTCCAAATATTGTGTAAGCTGTTTGGTTTACTGCCAAGAAGGCATGTAATGAAAATTAAAAATAGAGTGATTATTAAAAAAACCCTTCTCTGCATATATTATTGCTGACATTTGTTGAAATAAGAAGATACATGAAAAATTATTTATAGATTTTGTGAGATACAACAGGAAATAAAATAAAATCAGAATGACACATGGGGGAATATTTTTATGGAATATGGTAATAAATGAAAACATTTGTGACATTAACTGAAAAATAAGAGATATTCAAAGAATTATTGAAGGATTTAGCACAATAGAACCATATGCTTAGGTTTAAAATGTAATTGTCCGCAAATTTAATACATTTAAATGTTTTAAAAATATCTTCATCTGGAAACAAACCAAATTTTAGAGAAACTACATAGCTCACAAAGACACCAGACACTTCAAAATTACAATAAGCTGTCAGTATAAAATATTTTTATATTCTGTGGTGATGAGAGTAGTTTATTTTTAAGAATTAGAAAGAAACTCTTTGGAACAAGAATTTTCTTTGGTAGCAGCACCTGGTGGGCAGGATTTTTTAAATTAGATGTTACCCTCATCTTTGGAGTTTAAGATTTATTTGGGGATTTGACTGCAGCAGCATCAGCTGGTTCACATAGTTTTTCTGGAATTTTAATAAGAAGAGCGAGAAAATGAATCAATTCCTGAAAAAGATGAAATAAAGATGAAACACTGCAAGAAGAAAACTGAATTAACAATTAAAATTTAATAAACAGACCAGATTAATTACCAAATTCAAAAGACAGATAATCAAGAGAAACTTTGGGGTTGACTCAGGTGAGGGTTGTATTATTTTGCTTTTAGATTTCAATTTCTTCTACCTACATACCTACCCAGAACTCTAGCTGATATATTGTATTTATATCCCAGAAGAAAGATGCTGGTATGTGTTGAACTTTACAGAATATAAGAACTTATACTGCTCTTAGGTATTTTTCTATGAAATTTTTCTGGTTCTTTTCAAGGAAGCACAGATTTATGAAGGCCTTAAATGGCAATGCTTTAACATTATGCCAGAAATTATATAGTACAGGACTTAATATGTAAGTCATGTCCTTTCAGAGTGAGATGCACCTATAATTAATGCTTTATATGAGCTTTATGGAAATTTGGACTCCTTCAGATGACAATTCACAGCTTCTAATACATTGAGCTCACTAATTAGAACCCAAAATCAATGTGATTATCACAAGGCTTCTAAAAAGAGAGACAGAGAAGAGAAGATTTCAGGTCCTGAGCCTTCTAGTGTGTGGGTACCTTATTTCAGATGCATGATAGTAAGTTTTGCTTCTCTGCATGTAGAAAATCAAAGTCTGCTTGGCAGTGAAAGGAAAGGAAGGAGAGAGAAGTATCAGGGACATTTATCTAATGCTTGGGACTATCAGTGGTGTTGTCATCATGGTCCTCATAAGTTTGTGCTGCAAGAGGCATTGGATAAAGTATATAAATAATCCTGAAAAAAAAAAAAAAGAAAAAAAAAGGTTCATTTGCTTTCAAATGAGCACGCAATTCACCTGTGCTTCAAGATTGGTGTTCCTTCTACCCAAAAACTAGCAAAAATCCACTGCTCTGACCCAAATTGAGAGTGCTCCACCCAGCAAAGTCTACCCCTCAAGTGTTAAGATGAGAAAGAGAAGGTTCAAGAGGAGATGTGACTGAAATTCCCTGCAAAGAAGGAATGAATGAGACACAAAGGAGACTGGGAAGTGCGAAGGTAGGCACTGCCCTTGCAAGGTGGGCAGTTGCTTACTGGGTAAGTGGCTTCATTGCACATTACATTCTTGTAATATTAGTTTTATTTTTATGTTCCCTTTTCTCAGTATCAGCCAAGTTACAGTGAATGTAAGGAATAGTTACTTGTTTTGACATGAAGTACCTTGAGACTGTGTGTCTGACTTGAAAATAAATAAATTCATAGATGAGATCTTTCAGCTCTTTGGAGGACCTAAGAGCCAAGTCTGTCAAGCTGGGCAGTTCATCAAGAATATCCTGTGTCAGACCTTTAGTCTGACTTTTAGAAACATAACTAATAAAGCTCAGCCCTAAACCCCTCACATGTAAATTATCCTCTGGTCCTTCTGTTAATTTTTTCTTTACGGCCTAGGAAATGAGCCCAGGAGGTAACTTGTAGCTGCTCTGTTTTGACAGACGCAAGATGTGTGTTCCAGTGAAAAGGTTATCAGCAGGGGTTTGTTAGGTGGTTTGGCAGGGAAGGCTGTCACAATTCCCTACTCCAGCAAGTCTTTCACTATTTTCAAAGTTGTTGAACATCAGAAAAGTGGTAATTAAAATCACTATATCTAAAATCTTCTGCTTGTCATTCCTTTCAGGAAAACACTTTCTGTATTCATCTATCATTTTGTTTTCCTAACTGCACAAGTTTTGGACAAATATTTACCTAGCAAGCAAATAATTAAACATGACTTTTATTTTATGACTGGATTTGATGGCAGTTAAAAATTGACCATTGATGGACACTTAAATTCCTTTGAATGGGTCAGTTTGCCAGCCTAAATTCTCTTTGTATCTTCATGTGTGCTCATGTAAAGCACATATTGCACTTTCTGCTTACATTAAAAATCTCAAAAGTTTCATGATTTCTTTCTCGTCCATTCTGAACTAGTGTAGTAATTTGATTAATTGCTAAAAGTCTGGTGGCACTTTGGAGTGCTGTCCTTTTTGGCTTAAGAATGCCATTCATTAGAGTGAACAAGGCTACTATTTTTTTTTTATATCTAAACTCAGTCAGCTTTTACAAAGAAATCCCTCATTGCACATCTCAAAATATATTAAACTGGTTAAAAGATGGTCTCAAAAGCTTCCAAGTAACAACCCAAATAGATAAAGAAAGGCAGCCATTAGGTTTTGTCCTTTAGAAATTGCTCAAATTTCATTGCCAGTACAATGACTTGCAACACTTCTATGGGAGCTTTCTCATGGTGCAGCAGGACAACATACACATGCAACCCTTTTCAGTATAGACTCTGTAGGTCATACTTCTTGTAGTAAAAAGGATGATAAGAATAATAACAGAAAAGGAAAAAGATTACCTTTGGCAAATAAAAGTGAATCCCCAAATAGTATTTATTTATGACAGCAAAGTCAGGAGGTAAATGAGCTCCCTGCTTTTGTAGTATTTCTATTTTACTTCTTGCCCCATCCTTGCTCCGTGGTGGAGCAAAATCTGACTTCTGCTGCTAGAAAAAAAAATGAACATTTTGTTTAAAAAAATGCTAGGCCATTGTGGGGTATTTTTCTGCTTAAACACTTATTTGTCTTGGTCTGTGGTGGTACAGCTGTCAGCTATACTTCCTTCTGGTCTCCTGCTTTTGTTTGATGAAGAGGTTCACTCAGTTCAAGAACTAGATGGCCTATAGAAAAAAGAACACAGAACTTTAATAACACACTGAATCACTTAAATACTGAAAGCACACTGAGCAGAAAGCACACTGAATTTCTAGGAGGAGGATATATTACCTTTCCAAAAGAAGTCCAGGATCAAATCCAGTTTCCTGTGCAGAATTTGGGGTAATGCAGCAGAAACAGGAAACCATCTACTTTAACATTTCTGCTTCAATTAGTAGATGCCCACCAAGTTCCTGCAATCAGTATCTGTTTCCCACCAGCCTATTTGTGTCAGATCTCATGGAGCTTATGTGGGAGCAGACTGCAAGAGTAGAGCCCTGGAGGCTCCTGCAGGCATCATGCTTAGCTCAAACCTCCACCGTGGGTTTTTCTTCACAGTGCCTCAGACTGAATTCCTGGCTGTACTTCCATAAAATTTTGGAAATTTCTGTTACTTGAATGTGTCAGTTGCACAAGAAATATCAATACATATGTTTTGAGTCATTAATGGTTACAGACATGTGGGTGACTGCGTGGTTCTGTAATTCCATAGCCAAACTTAAGAGACTGAGAAACATTAATAGATGTAATTGCCATCTTAGTTAAGTTTTATAGTCTTTCTCCCCTAAATTATGGTAAAAATTACTGGAAAGATTTTGAAACCTGTTAGGAGAAATTATGAAAAGCATGTTAGAAGAATCTAAGTGCCTTAGTGTAAAAAAGGAGATATCTAAAGACAATTATGCAAGTTAATATTTGAGACTATAGCATTTTTAGAGCCAGTGTGAATGTGCGTGGTCAAGAACAAAGGTATGAACAAAGGTTCATACCTTTTCAATAAAAATACATTCTAAACTGTTATTTTCTTCCTCAGTTGACTCATATACTTAGGATGACTCTCAGTTCAGTTCATTGCAGCTCACCCTCAAATCCCAAAGCTGCATTGTTCAACGAGTATTCTCATAAAATAGAGACAGAAAAAAAGAGTGCACAGTGATTTATCAGGGACATCAAAATATAGCACATTTTGTGGATATAATATCAGACTAGACACTCTATCAAGCTGTCCCCAATGCCTATAGCATGATCTCTATATTTCAACAATCCTGAAAGAAAAATTGACTAATTTCCCAGCATAAAGTTATCTTCCATCCAAAGTGGTGTTGCGCTGGAGGAATATGACATGCTCATAAAACAAGACAAGTAATAAAATTGTTTTCTGAAAGGTACCTAAGTTTAAATGCAGAAGAGAAGGCCACCACCACCCAGCTCACTGCACAGTTGTTTGCACGTGACTCAGCACTGCATGTATGCGCCTTGTGTGCACTTCATCCATCCAGTGAAATGTAAATGTAAACCTTAATCCATGATTGTAAAGTTTTAACAAACAAAATATGGTTATAAAGCACCTGGCAGGTGAGGAGCCATGAATCTCTCATGGCAGAGATAAGTGACTGGGAATGGCAAGAAGAAAGAGAGAGGGAGGAGAGAAACTACAGCAAGCATTGTAAAACAGTAACGTGCTTGTAGCCTTTAGGATCAACTAAGACCTCATTCTACTAATGCCAGGGGTACTGTGAAAATGCTCTGGCTTTGGAAATTAATGACAGAGATGTTAAAAATGCTAATAAAAATATTCTCCATGTTTGAACTGAGCCATTGGAATTATGTTGGCAGAATTAAATAGCACAGTATTAGAAATAGATTCACCTTTTAAATAGTAAAAGTATTTTCATGCTGAATATGTAAACTAGGTCAGCTCTCATTTAAATTTGGTATTACTGAGAAAAGGACGCCAAAGGGAATGTGATTTATCACTAGATCCATCTGGCAGATCATAGCAAAAAGCTAGTGTTTTAATTACCATTGCTTTGTCAAATCATAAAAATCACAGAAATGTGTAGTGAAAGGGACCTAAAATGAAACTTTTATATGCTCTAGTAATCAAGTAAGATTACATCTCTTCTGAGAGATACTTGGCTGAATCACAATCATCCAGGGCTGGAGATTTTACTATCTTTCTTAGAGCATGTTAAAGCCTCTTAGCACTTTCTATTATGTTAGCCTTAAAAAAGGAAGGTTTTTCTCTCATATCTGCCTGATATCTCCATTTCTGAAAATTAAGCTAATTATTTTTTCTTCTAGCTTTAGTAGACATGGAAAACAGCCACAACACTCCTTTATTAATGCAACCTATACCAAAAAAATCCTTCTGCAGCTGCCAGACACACCTTTGAGAGATTTCCTCACAGTCAATGGAGACCCCCTATAACAGCCAGAATAGGATATTGCAGAGCTGTTCTACATTTGAATATTGGAGTGTTCCAGTGGCAGGATCAGGGAGGCTGGAGGTGGAGAGAGGCAATGATCCTGCATTGCTGCCTTTCCTATCCTCAACCTGCCCCTTCACATCCAGCTCTGGGAGCTGATTTCAGCTGAGACACATGAATGAAAGGTGAGGACTTCTCCCCTTCTTCTCTGTCCTGAGGCTACACAGAGTCCTGAGGGAAGGGGACAGAAGAACTAAGGAACATTAATTAGGTGGCCTTGAGAATTCACTGTGATTTCAAAGTCTGGCTGAACTGAACAGGGCAAGATTCTTCTATCACAGCTCTTACAGTTTGGGTCAGGATGGAAATTTGTGAGAGGTCAAGTGATTGCCGTGGTGTAATTCAGAGGTGACAACTCAGAAATTTAAGTTCTGTGTCCTGAGGTGAACTGAGCTTTTCAGGTAAACAACTAGTCCAGTAGGGACTCCTACTAGTAGGGAGGGATGTATTTTAGTAAAGGAGGAAAGAGTTTTTTAAAATACATTTTAACTCTCCATATGCATTTGAACTGCTTGCACAAAGAAATTAGATAGGGTCTTTTGATGTTGTTAAAACATACTTATCTAGAGTGAGATTTGTGTGCAGTATTAACACATATTACTGTGAGGCTGCACCATGGCAGACCAGAGTGGGAGAATCCCCTCCCCTGACCTGGAGGAGATGCTCTGCCTGATGCACCTGAGGACATTTTACTCAGTTCCTTGCCATTTCTCTTAAGGCACTTTTCTGCCTCTGTTATAAACTTTCTGTCTTTAGTTTATCTTATTACTGTTTTCAATTCTTCCCAGATAAGGAAATAAATCCCATCCCTCTGCATCCTCTCACGAGAAAACAAAACACACCCCAAAACCCCTGTAGCTAGGGTTTTTCATCATTGTAGCTTACTTTAAAACCTGCCTTTCCTACATGACTCATTCATTCCAGTGTTTACTGGAGAAGGGTGTTTTTTAGTAAATGGATAAAAAGTAGACAATATTTTTGTATCACAGATTTAGAAAACTAGGAGAGGTAGTTATGGGTGGGAATCTTGTACCTACTCTGGGGAATAATATAATATTCTGTCCTACAACACTATTTTACCTTATTATTTTGAAGAATTGTCTTTATTGGTTTTGTGAAATGCTTTGAGATCCAGGGGGAAGTCTTATGTAAGAACTCAGCCCCAAAAGATGCCAAAAATGCTTTGGCCAGTAAAACACTTGAAGAGGTATTTAACTCAAAGTGCATAGGAATACCCTGGGGCATAAATATCTTAAAGCTAAATACATGCTTCTGTGCTTCGTTGGATCAAAACCACAGCTCTCAAATCCTTGCAGGACTGAGGCCTTGTGCTTTTTGTTTTTATAGAGTATTTGCTTACTGAGTTTTATAAATCTAAGTATTTCACTCATCTCAAATACAGTGGTAGAGAATGTTTCCAAGGCTGTATTGCCCTATCCTGCACCATTTGAGGCCAGCAGAAAGACTTATTTTGATAAGAATAAGACCAAATCTTCATGGTTTCATAGATTCCTGTGGAAATTCTGTTCATCTATCAGATAGATAATAAATGTACTGAAAGTGAATAGTAAATGATCAAAGTCTGTGTCCTAAAGTTATGTACAAATAATAATTCTTGGTGCTTACAAAAAGCATCCAGAAATGTCCTGTGCATTTCATAAATGCAAGACAGAGGGGAACACTTCCCTCAAGGCATTTCCCACCTGTCTGCATGGCAGTGCACCAGGGGAGCATCACGTGTAAGCAGGGCTGTGGGAAGGGAAGGGGAAGATGAGCTGGGAATATACCCACACCTTCGGGGCACAGCATGAGCCCTGCAGAAACACTGCAAACAGCCTCTCTCACTGCAGAAAGAAGGAGTTAACAGCCTGCCACTTTGGATAAAAGAGTTTGCCTTCCTTTCTCACTACTTCTCAAAGATGAGAAGGTAGACAGTATAATAAAAGGCAATAGTTACAAGAGGCAATTAGAAAGTAAAGAGGAAGGTAAACTTAGGAGGCATAAAGAATCAGGCTATGGATTTCTTGCTCATCTTAGAAAAGCAGAAATAAGAAAACCAAGAAAGTTCTCTGGTAGGCTTTCCTACTAGGCTGTGACCAGAGTTCAAGGATATGCCTGCACTTACCCCACACAGAATGCCAGAGCTGTCTTAGTAAATCATGTCAGCACTGTTATAACAAAGTCTGAGGGTTATTTTTAGTACAATGTTAACTATTGCAACTACCCGGATGTACTGTGAGAATGTGCCAATGAACTTCTCAGTCATATCATCAGTACTTAGCCAACAGTTATATTGGATAGTGTTTGTGAACTCCAAATCCACCTTTTACAAGCATTCAGGGTTTTTTTTTTTTCTTTGAGGGTTGATTGGTTGCTTTTTGGGGTTTTTAAAATAATTTTCTTTTGTAAGATCAACGTTGTGGAAAATTACTGGTATTTTCTGCTAGTGATGGTTGTTTCTGCCCTACAAAATAAAAGCTGCAGAACCATAGGCAAGATCAAAAATCACAAAACACAAATAACTGAGAAGAAACTCTATCAAAAGAGCAGAAAAGATACAAAAAGTACATGAGACACGTAATTTTCCTTAAACAAAAAAGTAGCAAGAAAGTAAGTGTTCATTAAATATTGAGAAAACCTGTTTTTATCAAAATCTGTTAAAGTAGCAACAGACTAAGTTGCTCCTAAGCCCTACTATTCTCAATATAGTTCAGTACTCAAAGGAAATGGAGGTAAACCATGGCAAGATTTTTTTTTCCTAAAGTGCATAACTCTACAACAAGGTTATGGCTATAAATAGTTTAGGTAGTAATTATTTCCAACATTCAAACTGATAATAATTTACCATTCTACTGAAAAATGAACAGGAACATGCTTCTTGAATAGACATACCTGTCAAAGATCTTTTTTTATGTCACAGTGACTGCTGCAGCCACTGTGTTCTCTGTTGGTAACAACCCCATATTTTATTGTATTAGTTCCTAAAATTCTGGAAGATGGAATTGTTTTATTATAAAAGACACAAAGCAATGATATAATTTCTTAAATTTTTTCTACTAACCTCCTCTTTAAAACCTAGTCTATGGTTTACTTGTTTATGTTTTGATATATTTTAGGTCTTGCTTTACTCTTCTTTATAAATTCATACAGTACCCCACTGTACACATATCATCTTTGACGTTCAAAGAAAACTATTAGCACTTAAAAGAGCTTTGGATCTATCAAACCTGAAATTTAAGTCCATGTGAAAAGTTCTTATGAAGGTAACGGTCAGGTGATAGAAAAGAGAAGAAATATGGACATTTTAAAATCTATTCACAGTAAGTAAATAATTAACTGCACCTTTTTTATATAAGGAGCTGAAATTTTTTCTCTCTTCTTCATTATTTTGCAGTTTGTGTATATTGTTAGTAATTTATATTTTTTTAAATGACTATGAGTAAACTGCAGGGATACTTCCTCTCTTGGATATCCATGAAACAAATTATTCTATTTGTGGTCTTTCTGTTTTGCACGGCTTTGAACACAAGAATGTGCTGTATCTTATTCCAATTAGATTTTCTTCAAATTTCAATGATAACAAGTTATCAGTATTTTGTTTTTGCCAACAGAATACATCAATGAGCAAATGCCAGGAGCAAGGCAAGTATGATAAATTACTGCAGCGATCAATACCATTATGATTCATTGCACGAAAGGTCCCATACTGCCCCTGTTGTTTTATTGCTTTGTGAAGCATTTGCTGCGTGCTATGAACCAGATCCTGATGACAATTACACCATTAACAAATCTTTTGCTAGTTTAGAGGATTTTACACCCTCTCTTTAATGAGACAAATATGAATGATTGCAAGTTAATTTAACAAACAGCACCACACCTTCCAAACTTCCACTGGTTTTCTCTTGTCTGGGAGCACAGGCTGCAGCAATGGCTGGGGGATCTGGACCACCTATGCTGGTGGTGGCCAATGCCACCACCCAGAGGGAGCTGCTGAAGGGAGAGGCTGCTGTGCAGACCTCAGGCTGCAGAAGTGCCAAGACCTGTCTCCTGGGGCAGGGACAGTCAGCAGACCTGCCTGGGAAAGGTGTGCTCCATGGAGGACCTCCTGCTGCAGGTGGCTGAGCTGCAGGACAAGGTGAGAGGGCTGCATAATGCCAGGGAGACTGAGAAAGAGTTGGAGAGCTGGGCACAAGCACAGCCTCGGTCAAACAGCCTAAAACTCCCCAACAGCACACACAGAAGGGAGGGAGGGGGCCAGTAACACAGAAGAATGGAAGATTGCAAGAGTGAGAACATACAAGAGGAAAAGGGTTCCCCCAAAACCTGACAGGCCCTTTCAGAACCACCTCACTGGCTTGCAGGCAAATAAGGGAAGATTTTTCACATCAGGAGAGAGGGGACCAGGGGACCTACAAGAGAACTGGAGAGGACCTTTCTTGAAGGTGAGTTGTGGCAGGATGAAGGGGAGTGGCTTTAAACTGAAAGAGGGAGGTGTAGATTAGGTATTAGGAGGAAACACTTTATTGTCAGAGTGGTGAGGAACTGGAACAGGTTGCCCAGAGAAGTTGTGGATACCCCATCCACAGAAGGGTTCAAGGCCAGATTGGATGGGGCTTTGAGCAGCCAGGTCTAGTGGAAGATGTTGCTGTCCTTTGGAGTGGTGCTGGAACTAGATAATCTCTGAGGTTCCTTCCAACCTGAGTCCTATAAGCCTGTGATTCTGTGTAATATTTTATTCTTGGTCTGAGTCTCATAAAAAAAAATTAAGTCTTTACTCCTAACAATCTTCCTTGTAAAGCTGTATGCCTGTCATGGTGCCTTGCAGTGAAGAGGATGAAATGGTGGCAAGTAACAATCCTGCACCCAGACTTGTGGGGATTGCAAAATTCCTGTGGTTTTGTTAGACAATGTGACTACAAAGTGCAAGTGAGAGTACAAAGTGAAAAAAAGAAGGCATAATAAAGTCAGATTTCCAATGTGTAGATCATAAAGTCCAAAGAAAGATGGCTGTGACTTGTCTGGCTGGAGTTTTCCGTTCTACGTCTTCTGAGAGTAAATCTTGGCTATTTACAATCAGCCTCAGGTAACTGTGGAAGTAAAACCATGAATGCACTGAAAGGTAATACAGATTTATAGCAGCATAATAATTTTTTTGAAGCAGAGATTCATTCTCTCTTTTGTTTATCAGAAATATAACATAACCTCCCCTTACAGTAATAATACTCTTTTGAGAGCCGAATGAATATCTGAGGTTTTACAATCCAATCTGCTACATAGTTTAGGAATTCAAATTAATGGAAACTGAACCCTCTAAGAAATTTAGCATCTGTGTCAGATTCTATTCTACCCCAAACGAGCTAAGAAATGGAACAGCACACATGAATATATATTTCCTATATGGTTAAGCTTGTTGAGAAATGGTGCATATGCCAAGTAGGATGAAATTTTATAATTAATTATTTATATAACTAATTATAAATTTATGTATTTATTATAATTATTTCATGGGCACGTAATGGAAAGCTGAATCAATGCACAAATGGGATTATGAGCACAGAATTTTGAAATACCTGAGGCAGGCAGGGACAATGAAAATTTACACATGCAGTAGGTCACATTTTCCTGGCAGAAATATCTACAGAAAGGCTATTCTTTCTGATGGAAAACTTCAATGAGCTCCCACTTTCCTACAGAAAATTCTCTTATGTAAAACTTTTACTAACTCTTTGATGTTATTTCACATTGCAGCATGACATGGTGTTACAGCAATTGTTGCATTCCAAGTCACGTACCCAAAATACAGACAGGCACAATTGATATCTCCTTAGCAGTGCTTGATTATACTTCTAAAAATATTATTTTAATCATCTTAAGATTATTAAAAAGAAATACCTCACTGCAACTTTGCCAGCACAACTTTTTGAGGGCAGGCTCATAAATGTTACAGTCAGAAGGCCACTGAAATTCAAATAAAAAGGGATTAAGTTTAAGGATATGCAAAATATGATGTTGAGGTTTTGGTTCAAGCCCACATATAAATTAAATGAAAATTCTTATGGTTAAACATTGATTTATAAGCCTTTTAAGTGTTTCTTTTAAGGCTGTTTAACTTGTACCATGACTCGAAAGCACTTCCGTCTCAAAAGCTCCTAATTTAAAATACATGTTTAATAACTATTGACGTCAAATTGTTACATTTTGCAACCAGTTAGGTACTTTTCCAGCCACTAAATCATTTTAGAGGTCCTGTCACTTTAGTAATGAGAATCTATTGCACCATGTCTTGGTCACTGTCTGTTGCATGTCTCAGGAACAGAGAAAATTGATCTTTCTGAAGTTGTCTGGAGTCCCGCCATTGTGGGATGCTGGCAGCAAGTGTTGCTGACTAAGCTTATGTAGATTGGGCAGTTCCTCTGAGTGGAGTAGTAGTAATTGAGAGGTAGTAGAGAACAGGTTGAGAATGGAGGGAACTATTTTGTTCACCAGAAAGGTCTCTCAGCAGCCCTGCTGGTCACACACCCCTGCCCCGCTTAGCACCAGTCACCCTGCAGGTTTTGGATCAGTGGCATGTCTTGTGTGCTTCACCCTCACTGCTGCTCCTTGCTCTTCTGTTTTACATCGTATCTACTGTCTTTACTGTCTGTTATTCTACAAAAGGTCTTCTACAGCTTTGTGGTAACTCAGATGGGAAAGTAGCAAGCTGCTGCAGAGATGTAAAGGAAATATTTTTCTGGATATTCTCCAAACAATCTTAGCATTACTCCCCAAATAAACAGACTGTGGCAGACTTAGATGCCTCACACTGAAATTACACTGAAATTATCAGAGCTGGCCAGGGAAAAGCTCCCTAATTTGTAGTTTACCAGCAGTTTCCAAATGTTTTCACAGTCATATCCCAACTAGTGACTAATTCTCAGCATCTTGTCCCAAAAAAACTATAAAAGAAAATTTTTAGAAGAGCTGAGGTGGTACAATACCTCCTTCTGAAAATAGTAATTTACACTTCTTTTAACTATATTTGCAATATCTTCTGGGAGACACTAATAGATTTTTACTTCTTTGTTCATTTTAGTCATATTGCTTCTCCTACCCAGTGGCAATAAATAAATAAATGAGCCAAGCTAGGATTTACAATCATGTCTTTCACTTGTGGTTGCATGGGGCTGACACTGACTAGCTAAGGAACATGAGGCTTCCAGGTGTCCAGCAAAACCAGATTTCTGGTTTGTCCAAATTTTGACAATATGACTGGGAATTTAGAAGGTCTCTAGCTTCCTAGGACAGGATTTTCATGGAAACAGAGGACTGGTTCTGACAAACAAGTTTGACATGTGGATGCAAGAAGATAGAGCTTTTCCTTTTATTCTTTCTGTGGACATTTATTTTCTGAAGAGTCTTGGTTTTCTTGCAAATTTGTCGTGAGAGACGGAAAACTTGAAAAAGTTAATGTCTCAAACACTTGGCAGAGGAGCAAAAGAACTTAACAATGCCAATGAGATGACTGGATGCAATCAGAAAAGAGGGTCTTTTGGAAGAAAGATAGCACTTTTCCATCTTTCTTATCTTGGGTACCTACCTAAAAAAACAACAAAATATACCTGAGTCTCTCACAGGGAAGAGGTGTGCCAAAACCACCAGAGATCCTCTGAGCCCTTTTTAAAAAGTTTAAAAAGACAAAATTCACATCCATGGGAACAAGTATAAATAATTCAACTCAGAGGGACTGTGTGTGCACCCACCATCTGATGGACCTGGACCAGACATGACATGGGAACCAACTCTCCTCTCCTCTCCTCTCCTCTCCTCTCCTCTCCTCTCCTCTCCTCTCCTCTCCTCTCCTCTCCTCTCCTCTCCTCTCCTCTCCTCTCTCCTCTCCTCTCCTCTCTCTCCTCTCCTCTCCTCTCCTCTCCTCTCCTCTCCTCTCCTCTCCTCTCCTCTCCTCTCCTCTCCTCTCCTCTCCCTCTCTCCTCTCCTCTCTCTCTCTCTCCTCTCCTCTCCTCTCTCCTCTCCTCTCCTCTCCTCTCCCTCTCTCCTCTCCTCTCTCCTCTCCTCCTCTCCTCTCCTCTCCTCTCCTCTCCTCTCATGAATTTAAGGCAGAAATACTGCAGTGTTTCTATGATTGGTAAACCATATATTATTCCTATGATTGGTAAAGCAAAATTCAGATTTAGCAAAAATTCTTCACGTCACATCAAACTAAAGGCTGCTGAAAAAACACAGAATCAAAAAAAAATTACAAACTGAAATGGCAACATGCTTGGTCTGGATGTTTTATCTGTTTTTGATTTTTCAAATTAAACTGTATTTTATGCATTCCCCTATCTGAGAGGCAAAGCTGATGACAGGATGCCTTCCAAAGCATTAGAAGATAAAGGATTGTTAAAAAAGAAATAATAAACTCTTTGTAAAGGCCTCAGGTTTCTTGAACTTTTGGTGAAACAGAAAAATTGCAAGGACTTTCAGGAACTGCATGATTTTTAGTGTGCAATTACCAGTGGAGTGGCAGTTCAGAAATTGCATATGATGCTCCACTTATGGTTCTTCTGCTGCTCTGGGTGACAGCAGCTGGAAGAGCTGTGTGTTGCTCAGGCATGATTAGGTGACAGCCGTGCATGGAGCTCTTAACTGAAAACGTGGTAAACCTCTGAGTTCCTTGCTTCAGCTTATTGAAGATAGCAACATTCACATGGGTTCAAAGAGATAATAATTTCATGGAAGGGTGAACTAGTGGTTTCCTGACTACACAGAAACCACGTCAGCCTGAGGAGGTCTCTGGAGCTGAAAACAGTTGGAAGCCTGGAGCATATTAGAAAGCAATATTGTTCTCATTGTTTGTTCAGACACTTACCAAAAATCGTATTTTTTGAGTACACAGTTGTTTGCAACACATATCTGCATTTCTTATCTCTTTCATATCGTAGTTGATATCCTAGCAGCAGGGGATTTTGCCATTTTAACAAAGTTTGTGATTTCACGAATGTTAAAACAAGGCAAAACAGTGAGATTTGTCTTCTGCCAGAACCCTAGAATACACTGTGCTGGGGGAAGTGCTGGTAATTATTTCTGAGCAAAAGGATATTGCCTAAATAGTGTTTCAAAGTAATGCCAGTCAAACTGAAAACAATGCAGGTCTTCAGTTTTTACTTCTAAGTCTCAAAAATATTAATAGTATTCTCACACATACACACACACACACACGCATGCGCGCACAAATTAGAGTAATCACATTCTTGAGTGATAAGGTAATTACAAGAGTTATGATGCAAATAGCTGCTCCCCTCGTAGTGAAAATTTCAAATGAAATTTCACAGTCTAAAAGTGTTGAAAAGCTGTTGAAAGCCTTAGAAATTAAGGTAGTAAAGGGGAGGTATTTATGCCTGTCAGAAAACCGAAAGCAAGGTTTATCTCAAAATGGCAAAAATATCCTGGCAAATAGAGATAATAACAGTAAATTATCAGCAGGGAGAACAGCAACCATTTCATAAACTCAGTGCCCTGGTTTTGTGTGCAGCATATCTGCTGCCTCTGTGAATTCATGCAGTTTACTTCAAAAAATCAAGAACGAAAGATTAATTCTTGTCTCTATCTGGCACATCAAGCAGCTGAATACACTTCAGATTTAGAAAGACTTTTCACATTAAAAGTGACTTTAAAATTTAGAGGAAAATGTTTTTGGTGTTCTTTAGGACTGTAAAGCATTCAATTCTGAAAGTGAGATAGTAACAGAATACATAATTTATATATATATATATATATATATATAGCCATTTAGTCAACTTCCAACTTTCATGTTGAAATCTACATGAAACCATAATGAAAAATTAATTTTACTTCTTCTGTAGACTCCAAAATGAAATGATATATAGACAGACATCAAGGTGCTATGTTCAAAAGAGTAACTAAATTACTATTTAAAAACCAATCTCAGTATGATATACTTAAATATATTTTTAGCATAGGAACTGCTGTAGAGTGACATTTCATAGGTTCAAATGAAATACGTTGTCCTCTGACACTGCCTTTTATTGCAAGGGCTTTTTGAATGTATGTTTGTTACTTTAATGTCAAATCGAAGAAAAATTGTAATGCATACTAAACATTCATAAATATACATGGATTCTGGCTTTTCAATTTTGATAGAGGCTGCAGGATCCAGTGGACCTGAGGACCCAGGGACTTTCTCTCACTGCCAGTTGATTCCTGCAGCTCTGCCTCCCCAGCTATGGCCAGTAGTGACCTGAGTAGGTTGTTGGAGTTTCCATTTGTCAGTCATCCTCTCATTCTCACTGGGCCTTTGGGATTACAGCATTTAGCCTTTAATCAGGTCACAAATTAAAATAAAAAACAATTCTGACTCCTTCTAAGCCTATTTTGACAAACTTAAGGCTCTAGAACAAGAAATGTAGCTCCATAAGTGAACATTCTGGGAAGATCAATCAGAGTCCTAGGAAATCTGAACTCCTTGGATGCAATGTCTCTTTTAGGTGTGAATCCTCTGTGGACTCCAGGCAGTGGAGTAGCTCTCAGGGTGTAAAGGGAGCGCCAGGTTTCAGCTCTATCTGCCATCCACACATGTGAGGTCAGGTAGATGCAACCTGCAAAACTGCATGTCTGATTATGAAATGCTTCTTTCTGTAAAAGACAATTGTTGCTCGTATCTTTCCAAATACTGCTTCTAGCCCACTTTTATTATTTCATTTATTATAATTATTATATTGCAATGGAAGCAAAATTGTGATTAATTTCATTGCATTGCTTTTCCACTTGTTGCTTTTCAACCCAGCTTTCAAATGAATCACACAGAACATAAGAAATCGAAAATCTGCCATTTTTCTTTGCCTCCCAATGCACACAATTTTCAGAGCTGCTGAAAATCTGATAGCATTATAATATGTTTGTTTTTTTTTTTTAGAGGGAGAAGGAAAGGAAAACAACTGTGGAAACATCAATATGTATTAAGGGAAACCTCATTATTTGTTGTTCCTAGCTGATCCTAGTGTTCCTGGTCACGGTGCTCCTTAGGGCAGCTTGAATCTTCCACAGCTGCTCCTGGCAACACTCAACACTCAGCCACGTCAGCTTCTTCTTACCAGCAATGAAAGTGAGCAGTGAAAGCTTTAAAAATAATTGGAATGAGTTGGAAAGTATAAGTAAATGGAGGGATAAAAATTAGATAATGGAAATGAAAGAAAAGTTCAGTTGTTATCACACACAGTCTTTACTGCTGCGAACACCACTTTCCTGATAGCAGATATTCATGTTCATCAAACAGTAACCAAACAGGATAAAACTCATTATCAATCAGATCCACAACCTCATCATATCATGACATGATATAATAGTCTTTCAGAAAAGGAATAAAATATGAATAGTCTTTTTTTCCCAAGCATATAATTTTCTGAACTCTCTTTATGGGGATTGCTAATGTCTTTGATGTTACTCTTTCCATTACATCTCCTTTCAAGCTTCAGAAATATTTAATGCATGAATACCAGAGAATCTGTTCAGGAAATGGTTTTATTAAATAAATATGCTTTTACTAACTTCATAGTGATTTCATGTTCACTTTCTGTAGGTACACTTATACCAAAATTTTATGGCAAAACTCTTTTTGAGTCACTTGAAAATCAGTTCAAACTGTCCACAAAAAGGACTTGAAATGAAAAGGTAGGCTGAGTAAGGATTAGGTTGGTGACATAACCAAGGTCAACCAAGAAGTTTGGTTGACCAGCAGGACTTGCAAGGTGTGGATCTGGTTCTTGTTGCTGTCAAGACTCTGCCACCACCAGGAATTCATTCTTGACAAAGTCCCTGAAAGCCTAAACCATGCTGGAGATAAACTGCCCATTTCAAATACAAGTCTGCACATTGACAGGCAGCCAAAGGCATATTGAGCATCAGGGAAAGTGACTCTAAACTTTGCAAATCCACAGTGAAGGTGGAAATATCAATTTAGAGACATTACTGTAAAAATGGTGGTCAGGCTTATCACAGTGGGAAAACACAATGTAGAACTATAGATATGAGAAAATACCAAAGCTAAAGCTAACCTGGTTCCCCCCGTGGCAGCCAGTCCATGCATAGGTGACTCTAGCATGGACTGACCCAGATGTGCTACCCACTTTTTTCTCCAGCCAAGCCAGCACTTCAGTTACCTCCCACTCCACTCCACAAATTTGAAACCAATTTGTAGCCATTCCAAATGATTATAGCAAATTTTCCAGCTGGCAACTTCAATAATAAACAGAATAAGCTATTTGATTTACTGCACTCAGTTTTAGATTTGCCGTAGATGCTTAAATCTCAATTGGACAGCTGTTTCTACACACGCCCAGTTTGAAGGAATGGAAGTGGCAGGTGGCAGTAGCAGTAATTCCTGCTTCCATCAGGCTTCCTGCAACTCTAGGTGGTTTTGATTAATGCCTGTGCTTATCACTTTCTATCCAAGATGACTCATATATCAGAGCAATCTGATTGTGAGAATGAGTAAACAACCATTCCCTTCACCATACAGATCATTCCTAGACACCTCTAAATTCAGAAATGGGGAAAATAAGTCATTTTAAGGACAAGAACATTGGGTTCTTTGTGAGTTTTATGTACGCTGCTTGTCCCACACTTGGTGTTTATTCTTCCTCAGGGGCAATTCCCAGAAGCAGGCTCTTCAAGGAGATCTTCTTATTCCATAATAAAAATTCTGAGAAGACAGACATTTCCCTCCGCCTCCAGATCACATATCCTCATTACAGAATGTACCACTGGAAAAATTATTACTTCATCTGCAATGGCTGCTGTAATTGGAAGCAGGGTGTATGTCCCTTAAATAAAGTGCTGCAATAATTCAGTCCATTATTAAAAAATGTGTTATATGACATTGTCAGGAAGAGACCTGAAAATGGAATGGAGAACCTATCAAGATTCAAAGGATAATCTTTTAGATCTATTAATTTTAAATCAGTGCTTTTTACAAAAAATACTCTTTTTTCCTTGGCTCTACCCTTCACATCCTCTGTTTCTCAGATGTATTTATCACAAGATTTTGACAGAATGTTTGGAGAATCTGATCTAAAAATTCTTCAGTGGAAGATTCTCATAGCTTGAAGGCTTTCTGCCAGCCAGTAATCCCTATTATGTTCTGAAGATTCCCATGGTTTCCTCCAGCATCTGCCTCCAGAAATAACAATCCCTTTAGCTAGAGAATTTTGAAAACCAGTAAGCTTTTGTAAGTGGATACAGCCAACTACTTTAATTTTAAATAAAATTTCTTGCTTTGCAAGGAATATCCCAAATTAATACATTATTGAAACAAAAATAGGATTCACTGTCATGACACTAACACTACAAGCTCACTGTGATTTTACTGGTGTAATTTGAACCTGGGATCAAAGGTTTATATTATTCATCTTGGTTGACACCAATTCCTTTTTCTAGTATAGAGTGAGACTTTCTAACTCAAAGGAAATGCATTAGAAAAGGTAGCTATCTTTAGCCAATTCTACCCACGATCCCCTAAGAAGAGCTTCTTTGTGAAAACAGTTTCATGAGCTGCTCATGAAATTTTCTTCTCTTCAGAAATATGTGTAGTGAGGCTGCAAGACATGCCCATTGTGTCTTGGGCTTTTATGTTCAGGAGATCTTTTCAATATTCTGGTCCTAAAGGCTTTGTGCATGAATGAATGTTTAAGGGTGATGTTCAATCCACTGGCTGAATTGCCTAAATTTCTGATGCAAAAATGTCTTGCACAAACTTCCTGATGAAAAACAGAATAAAATCAATTGCGTTATACCCGCTCATCAGCTGTACTTTGTACAATATTCATTTATATTGAGTGTATAATACTTGAAACTACTGTCACCAAGGGCAAAACTACTGTCACCAAGGGCAAAGCCATTCTCCTGTAGCACAGCCAATAAGGGCAGACTTTTTCAGACTCCATCATCTTGCACAAGCTTACTAGAACAAACAATAAATCAGGTATCCACTTGTACATAAAAATCAAGTTTTCTTCTTGGTTGTTCTAACAGATTTTCTTCCACCTCTGGATGCCAAGCCGAAATTTATAGATTTCCATGAAGATAATTAAAATATATTCTTACTTCAACTTAGCACTTGCTTTTACAGGAAGCCTTCCACCTTCAGAAAGTTGGCGGAAAATAATATCTTACACTCATAGTAAATTAATTACAATGTACTTAAAATAATATAAAAAGATATTACATATTATATACAGATAAATTAACACTAATGGCACACAAAAAATTCTCACTGTATTTTGAAACAAAGGAAGGCATTAAAAATATTATGTTCCAACTTTTTCTTCTGTTTACTTTATATTGCTTCAGCAGAAATTATTTCATGTGGTGCCAGGAGAGGTTTATACTGGACATTAGGAAAAGTTTCTTCACTGAATAAGTGGGCAGGCATTGGAAGACGCTGCCCGGGGAAGTATTGGAGTCATCACCTCTGGAGGTAGTTAAAAGATGTGTAGATGTGGCACTGGGGACATGGCTTGGTGGTGGACTTGGCAATGCTGTGTTAATATTTGGACTTGATGATCTTAGAAGACTTTTCCAACTTAAACTGTTCTATGATTCAGTGTTTTCTGATTATTTTCCTAATAATTATTTTTGGATATGTGGATTATTCTGTAAGTATAAAGTTTGCATTAAAAAGTTGTAAACAGTGTGGAAAAAAGTATTTTGAAATTTATATTTGAATGTAACTTATCTAAATCAAAAATGAGGTCAAAATTTAATACTTTTTCATTAAAAAGAAATCAAAATGGTACATTCTGACTTTTAAAATGTCGTTGAAATGCATGTTGAAAAAAGAGTAAAACCAGTTTATGTAAAAAAGGAAATTTTATAGGAAAACTGCTCTAGGAATTTCTTCAATCTCTTGTTCCAACTACAAAACACATTTTTAAATTGCTTTGAGTTAATGGAAAAAAAGCAATACATGTATATATAAATATACATGTATACATACATATACATGACGTATATATATATACATCTGCGTATATATATAAAAAATATACATGTATACATACATATACTTAACGTGTATATATATATATATATATATATATATATATATACACATGTGCATATATATACACATATACATACATATATATATCTACATGTTTATCAGCCAGCATAAGAGACTAAACACAACTCTCCTCTGGGAGTGGGATAAATGAAAGAATACTTTGTGATAGATAAAAGTGACTACCTGAAAAATGGAAACAAAATACTGCTTTTCACTAATAACTAAAGGATCCCATCACAAGTTGCCTGGAACATCCCTAAATTAGATTTTGTTGCCTCAGTCCCACACACAAACTCAGCAGTAATCAATCTTCTGTGATCCTAAAATCAATAGTTACTCCTACAAATAGCACAGAAGGTCCCATGACAGCTGAGGCTGGGCTGCAGCCATGCCTGTTGTGCATGAAAAACCGAGCAGAACAAAGAAAGAGAAAGAAAGGAGATCAGGAGTGGTTTGTGCGCTCTGCATCTTGCCCTAGTAACTAAAACCTTATGGTCAAATATTGTTACTCTTATTTTCCAACGTGTCATAATATTGTCAGTTACACAAGGCATTGCCAGGGTAATGTTGTTCTCTCTGGTTTATGATATATGATTATAAATGGAAAACACAAGACTGGCCCATGAAAGCCCCAAGAGGTCATGCTGCAGGCTGCAGCACAGTAAACCTCATCTTCTCAGGAAATACATGAGGTACCTCGGTGAGTGCATTATACAAATAAATTGATATTTGACATTTCTGCAACTGAACTGTAAAAGCTTATGTAGTGGGACATTATTAACCACATAAAGGATATTTGTTGGGGTGTTTTCCTGTGCTCAGTCTAGTCAGTAGATTTGGCAGATATCCTCATTTCCTCCTCATTGCGTTCTTCTCCTAGTGGCAAATTCAATCTGCTCTGTGGCACCAGAGTTGCCATGTGCTACTGGCATATCATTTCATGCCAGTGCATCCTTTGAGACAACAGCAGGATGCCCACAAGGAGAACATGGACTCAGGATACCCCATGCCCCCAGCAGCCTTTTGCTGAGCCTCTGCAAAGGCAGGGACACAGCTGGGTCACCCTCAGCACAGCAGAGCGATGCAGACTGGCTGTGTGCTAATAAATAATGTCCACAGCCACTTTTACAGGAATATTAAGCTGCACTTTCAATTGTCTGGCTCACTTTCTCCATCACCTCTCCCAGCACAAGAAATTTACTTGAGATTCTTGCTATCACATCCACCATTTCTGAAGCCAGTTGTTGGCACAAACTGGATTTATGCCCTTCCTTGTGAAGCTGATTTTTAGTCTGTCCTCAGATTTCTCTTTCCATAGCTTTCTTCTGACCATTCACCCTGACTTTATCATCATACTCCAGATGTATTCCACTAAAAAACCAAATCTTAAGCATTTAGGCAGGGACCATGCCTGGAATGTTTTCAAGCTGCCCCTCTCTCCCCATACTGGTGACCCTATAGCTTTTGTTTTCCTCTTTTAATTGCTATGGCTCAAAAAGCACTTTCTATTCAATGTAACTTAAAAAAAATTTTAAAGTAATTGCAGGCTGTAATTTATCTTGCCTTTTGGCAGTTCTCGCCTTATGCCAATGCTCCCTGACCTCTGACATTGAAGGTGATTTAAGTTAATTTATGGTTAGTTTGCTATAAAGCAGCCTGGAGTGCTCACACAAATTTAATGTTTTCAGCTCTGGAGAAAATGGCTTCCAGGTGACAATAGCCAATTGAACCACTTCTGGTAGGGCTGTGTGAACATGATTTTTAACATCAGGTGGTGTTTAACAACTTAGTAAATCAGAGGGGTAACTTAAGGCTGACACCCCACAAAAATAGATGGGAAGCAGTAATTTATCTAAATGCAGTGCCCGCTCTCTAAGAGTCCAAACATTGAAGCAAAGAAAATTAGAACTCAAACTATCTGGTGACATTGGTAAATACTCATTATCTGCATTTCTGACACAGAGTTATTTTTCTTCCTCTGTTATCATACAGTGAATGCTGGAGGAAGCTGCAGCAACAAAAAAGACAGAAGGACATATTCTGCTCATTTAATTAAAAATTAACAAAAGAGTTTGGTTTTATCAATGTCAAAACAAACACACTAACGCCTGAAGGAAAAGTCCTGCATTTATCATTGATGAAAAAAGAGAGATACAAGGAAAAAATATAGGACTTTAAGAGTGGCTAGCTAGTCTAATTACAATTTAAAAAGTGGTGTTAAATAATTTCTATTTTTATTTATAAACCCCTCTGAGCAGCTGAATTATTTATATGCTGTACTACTGCAGAATGTTATTCAGCCATTTCGCTCAGATGAAAATAAAACCCATGCTACACTCTTACATCCCAAATCTGAACACTGTGACAGCTGTCTAACATTTCTAGCAGATTTTTAGGCATGTTCATGTAATAAAGAACATCTCTAGCAACTGCAGCTAGACAAATATCTGTAAGAAAATATTCTCTCAAACAAAAGACCTCTTATCTGTGTTTCTTTCTAGTGCTTCTTCAACCAAATCTTCTGTGTATATGGGGTTCCAGTTGCACTGCTTCTCCCCAGCTTGTGAATCACTGTAAATGGCTGATTTTCAAGATTTATTAGGCATCAGGAAGGACAAAATAAGAAAAATTAAAGCTTTCATTTGCACAATTGTAGCAGGGGGCTTCCCATGTTTTTCTGATAAAGACAGGGTACCTCGACATTGTGATGCCTTCACTTATCAATTTTTACAGCATCCTTTTGTATATTTAGTTATCTTTATACATGCAAAAAATGTTCTTTTTTTCCCCTTTTTTTCTTTCTGCCCAGGATAGTTTGAGGTAGTTTTTCCTCAATTCAGCAGTTAAGCAGCTGTTTCATCAATCTCCAGCAAGATGTCCCCCTGCACAGTCCTTCCTCTCCCCTGCAGGAGCAGGCACTTCGCAGCTCAGGAGGAAAATTGATACTGCATGTGTTATTTTAGGGACATTTGACATCACATCCTGACATGGCCTTCTGCAAAGAAAATTGTTCTGCATAGTTTATTTTATTACTTTCTGGGATTACTAGTGTATTTTGCACTAGAAAGCTCAGTCTGTAGTTCAGAAAATGTTAAAATCAGCATGGTTTTTGCAGGTATTTCTCCACATTTTCAAAAGGTCTGAGTTATTTCAATTTGATATTTTCTCCTTTTATGCACATATGAACAGAGCTTGAGCTCTGACACTGAGTGTTTACTTCCACAATGCTACAGCGTCTGTAAAGGTAAACCCTAAAGAGGTTTGAAGACATGGGATGTAATAGACAAAAATTACCTAGTAGGCAGATGTTCAGAAAGACTTGGCATGATTGAAACGGCATGCTTAGAAATTATTTTTAACATCACCATTCTTTGTGGCTATGAAAATGGCAAAACAAATTTGTCAAAGTCTGAGCAAGAGCACTGCAGGGCAGCACCATGGGTGCACACCCAGTTTCAACCTGAGAAAAAGTCAAGATTGGGCTCTTATCTGAAGCAGCTGAGAGAAGGCAGAGAAGAGCCCAAGCTGAGCACTAAACTGCTGAGAGTGATGCCTGAAAGGAAGACCAGAGCCTTATTTTCAACAAGCGCCTGGAAAATGCATTTAACTATGGCGGGAAGCAGTGACAGACACGGTCATGGAATCTGTGTTCCTAATGGTGTTCCTTGGAGCAGCCATGGCAACAGAAGGGGCTGGCAGCCTTCAAAGAGGGTTGAATGTCCAGGGAACACTGAGGGAGGCAACCAGCAGACCAAGGGCATGGCAGGAGAGAAGCAGCACTGAAGGCAGTGGGGAAACCACTCTTTCAAGATGAGCAGTGCCCCTCATCCCACCTTTCTGTGGATAGGGGATGAGAAACTTGTTCAGTTCATTCACAAAGTCCTGGACAACTTCCCCTATAGCAGCCTCAACTATAGATCTCCTGAGTCACTGATTTCCAGCTGTCCTGGGAGCCCTAGTCTATTGCGTCTACTCTGTTACCCAGGGGAACTATTGTGTTAAGAAGTTTTGATGATCTGCTTGAGCAACATAGATATACTCCTTTGTTAAATTCTGCTCTAGGTGAAATAACAGAATAAATGGAAACCAAGCAGAAAAGAGACAAAGAATGACTCCTGTAATCCCAGTTCTTTCCTACCTTCCTCCTTTGCTACTCACTTATTCAGAGGCAGACTGAATGCTGAGCTTTTCTGTGTTCAAAATTTAGTAACCTGACATTGTAAATGCCTCTCATTTTTCAAGACTCAACCAGCAGACATTGTACTGAGAAATGAAAGGACCTCCTTAGACCAGCCAGGCATGCAGAGGGATCAAGGTCTTGAATGTGGACAGAACTCGACATTTGTTCAGGTCAAAAATACAAATAACATTGGAACCTTCATTTCAAGGAGGTGATAAATGCTTGTTAGATCAGAGCTGCTGCTGTTGACTGTAGGTGAATACTACACAATGAGGTGAATACTCACCTCAAAGAGAATAGAATATGAACTTAGCCTGCAAAGATCAAGAAGTGCTCTTTGGAATTCAGAAAGTATGAGCATAAAACATTAAAAATGTTTTTAATGTGTAAAAAACATTAAAAATTGAGTTAAATCAGGTCTTTCAGTGGAAATTTAAATAAAATGAGGGGGTTTTGATCATGAAAAACAAAGAAGAAATTTATGGGTTGCTCTATAGTGAGGTAAGGTTTATGGGAAATCCTGGACTGGACAAAGAGAAGGGTGTGCCCTGTCCCACCTGGGCACTCAGGAGCCAAAGCAGCCACTCTGTGGAGCAGACTCTTTCAGCTCCACAGGTGTTACTGATAGAATCATAGAACACTTTGGGTTGGAAAGAACCTTACAGATCAAGTGCTTCCAATGCCCCTGCCATGGACAGGGACACCTTCCATTAGACCAGGCTGCTCAAAGCGCCACCCAGCCTGGCCTTGAACACTTACAGGGATGGGGCATCCACAACTTCTCTAGGCAACCTGAACCAAGACTTCACCACACTCACAGTAAAGAATTTCTTCCCAACATCTGATCTAAATCTGCTCTCTTTCAGTTTAAAGCCACCCCTGCTTCCTGTCACTACATGCCCTTGTAAAAATGTCTAGATATCTGGTTCACAACTGCAGTTATAAATATATTTAATTTCAGAAACTGGTCAGTGTTTGAGGAAATAAATAAATGTAAGTGGTTTTTGTTTCAACCTTATTTAGATCCATAACCTTTCAATGTTTCCATGAAGCAGGTGTGAAGGGACAGCTCACTGACCCACATTCCTGAAGAGGAATCTGCTCCAGGTTGAGGAAGATGGTCTCATTTCTTGCAGCCATGTCCCTCCTGCTCCAGACAGAAGGCTCCAAAGACCAAAGGATGGTAGGATGAGGCACAAATGAATCAGCAATGCTGCTGTAGACCTTGCTTCTCAGGAGCATAAGGGAATCAAATTGTTGTAGGTAGGCTTAACTTTTCTTCAGGAGACCATTGGGTAAAATTGGAAGGCTAAGAAGATTTTAAGCACAGAGACCCTGTTTTAGGTTTTGAAGTGGTCCTTCCTGTCCCTTCATGGTTTTGAGAATTAATGTACCTGAAAACTGTTTTGATTTTTGCAGTTTTACCTGCTGGGTTCATATAGATGTAGCATTAGCTTTACCTTGCTCCTACAAGCTTGCATTTGCTTCAGGACTCAGAATTACACCAGATGCAAACACAAACTTGCTCTTAAATGTAGTCATGTGGCTTTTTTACACAATAACCACACTTGTACAAGCAGGATGTTGTTGTTTGGATCAATCCTGTCTTGACACAGTGATGTGGCACATATCATGCAGGAAAACTGTCCTGGCTAGTAGCCACACTAAGCTCTTTTTCCAGCTCAAGTTTTCATCAGCTCATGGAGTCCACAAAGCTGTTGAAAGACCCTGCTGAAATGAGAGAGATTCAATTAAAACTAACATATAGTACTGAAAGGGTTGTTTTTCATGAGTGCTCAATTCCTTTGCTTTGAGAGAAAAGGTTTGTGTTTCCTGAGGAGAGATGCAGAACAGCTTTTAACAGCAGTGAAATCCTGTATGAGCCAAACTTTTGCCACAAGCCTGTTAATGGGATGGAGGGAATGGAAGGGAATTGTGCTGAGGCTGTTTGTGTTTGGCAAACCCAGCCAAGAGCAGCAAAGCATGAAAGGCGAGGATTAAATTGGAAGTACAGATGCTGGGGGCCTGGGGAGAAGGGTGGTGATTCTGTGCATCACTCCTAAGGTCCTCCATGGCCCCCCTGGGGTAGTTACAATGGTAGCACCAAAGCAGACAAGAATGGGGAAAAAGTGGCAGTTTTAGACCGGCTGAGGAATAGATGCTTTCTAGAGAATAAAAAAAGCTAATGGGAAAAAGCATTGACGTAATTCCGAAAGTGTATTTTATTTATGACATTGAGTAACAAACACAGTACCATTAATAGAATTAATTTAATTGAATCTTTTAATTAAGAAGAGTAATGGACATTAATTACAAAAGGTAAATGGCAGGGCTTTTATTTGGAGGCCTGAAGTAATTCTTAAGAGCTGAGACCTGGTTTATGTATGTTTAGATTTATATGTAGAAATGGGGAGTCACCTTTGACTTGACACTGGAATATGTCACTCTGGGGTTTAAATGACATTATTGTGCTCACAACAAAAGAATAACTCAGACTCATGTTAAAGGTAACTCGGGCAAAGGGTTTTATGCGCTTCAAGAGGGTCAGCAAATTCAGTTGGATTAGCCAAAAAATGGAGTGAACAGTTTATAAATTATCCCTTAGTAATGCTGTACATCAAGTTTCCCGACTCTTTGTATGATACAGGAGATGCATCAACCATCAGAGCGTGAGTCAGCTTCTCCTCTCACTAATGGAATGTGTTGGGGTGTAGAAGGGTTCTGGGGGAGAGTACATTTTGTGCCTGGGATATATTTTAAGATCTATACCAGGTAATATTGCAAATGACAATTAGTGGTTTTGAAAGATGAAAGGTGAAAGTGGAGGGAGGTTAGAGATTGGATATAATAGCTTATTTATGCAAAGCCAGAAATAGTTGGTGAACATAATCAAATCATTTTAGAATATTGCTCATATATTAATTTTCTGAAATAAAATAATTCTTTACAGCAGTTTTGGTAAAAGAGAATCAAATGCAAGTGATGGAAAGTTGTGCAGAAAAGGATGTAACTTATGATTTCTAAGACTTGGATCTATAGGATTCCTTTTATAACTCTTGAGTCTGTTCTAGCTGGCACTATGCCTTTATAACATAGCTGCTGGAAGTGTTTTTACTGAGACTACTTAAAAAAGAGTATGCTCTTCATGACGTGTTCAATGACATTTCCCCTTTGGTCAATCAGGAGCAAGTGTTAATTCTTTTGATTAGTACATAGCCAAGATACTCTGTGAAAGTGAGCTAATTTCAGTCCTACTTCACATGAAACATTTTTCTTTATCTGAACTCTAGTTGAAGAACCCCAGGCCAAATTCTCACTCTGGCAGGTTAAATAAAAACTAAAGAAAAACCCAGAAAAGAACCAATTTAATAAACTTGTAGGAACATTTTGGATCTGATATTGTTTAAGGTATGGTCTTCAGAGGTGTTCAGCATCTATTTGCAGCTCCCCTAACCTCTTGAAAGCTGCAAGTAATGGCTTTGCCCCAGGACCATTGGAGTTAGCAAGACTTAACATGGTTATTGGCCTGCTCTTTCTGGCAAGAAATAGGAAGTATTTTCCTTTCTTATGTTAAAATTCTTGCTTTCAAGCAGTGACTCATGATTTCACTTATCTTTCAATAAATCTCTTGTGAGACTGTTTTTCTATGGTCAAAGCCCTGTGGATCTCATGCCTGTTGGAAGAGCTCTGCAGTAAGTGATATCATACACTTAGGATGGGAGGAAAAAAAAGAAAAACAACAAATGGTGTCCCACAGCTGTGATCCCACCAAGTAAATCAGGCACACTGGAAACAGATTTGCTGGATTGTGTGAGGGGCTACAGGGACTCCTGGAAAATTACACTGTCTCCACTCCTGGCTCCCTGCCTCTGCCACTTCTCCAAGTCACTAGTCACTCGCACCCCACAAAAAGCAGGTTCTGCTTCATTTTTACATTTCTTCTATCTGTGTCTTCATGTCTTATTTTAACCTAGCCACAGTGTAAATTTTCCACTCATTATTTCTCTCTCTTTTTCTTCTCCTGACTTGTCTCCACACATTTCTGTATTTCTTCTTGCTGAGAAAACTCTGCCAAATTCCTCAGACAAAGGGAAAATATGCCCAGGGCTCTTGTCCTGATGTTTCTTTCTGTATCACTCAACTTCCTTTCTTTCTCTGTGATGTTGTTTCACAAAGAAATGTAATAATGGGATTAAGACATGACAAAAAAAGTGAAGAACACAGGGCTGGAGCAGCTGAGTGTGTCCATCTCATTTTTTCCAGACAGGCCCTGTGAAAAGGGTACCATCAGTCCCTTTGCTATCTGCAAAGGGAGGGCAGCCAGCCTTTTTCCCTTCACCCCAAGGTAGGAAAAGTGCTAAACACTCTGAAACAGCAGCATGGTCTCACTTTGTCAAAGGCTGAAGCCCTGCTATATGCTTCTATCTGTGTAAGACTGCAGGTTTAGGCAAATAAACATATTTTCCCTGACATGGCCTATCCATTTTGATCAATTCATAGGATGCTAATTTGAATAACTGAGCACAAGGATGATTAGCAATCATGTCAGTGATAGTACATTTATTCAAATTAAGTCAAATGTGAGTAATCTCTGGATGGTTTGGTTGTTTTTGGTTTTTTAGCCAGCAGAGAGGAGAATAATTTAGCAGCTAATTTTAGACTTCTCTGAAAGAGAAAAACAAATTCTAGAGGCTATTCCTGCTTTACATGTTAAGAAGATCCTGTGCTTCCAGGAATAATACTTTAATATGATTCAGAAAACTCATTTTCTCATTTTGCTGCCTAGTTATGGAAGAAAAGGTTTTGATTCAGTTGTCTCCTAGCTTCTTTTTCCTCCCACTCACCCTGTGGGTGGGATGTCTGCCCTCCACACCAGGGGTGAGGCGCCTGCTTGTTGCACTTGAGTTTACAGCCACTTAGTTCTCTGGATGTGGAAGTTGATTGAGTTGATTTATAGCCCTTAGTGAGGATTTTTTGGGTAAAACTACAGCTTCTCACTAATGAAATTCCTGCACATGAACTCTTGCAGGACTCTCACAAGCAATTTTACTGCACATGTTTTACTGCTCCTTGGCAAAGGGGTGCAGCACACACAGGCAGAGAGGTGCAGCAGCTGGATGCCAAGCATCCAAAGGTTGATGGATGGACTCCAGCTAGGGTGCTTTCCAACCAGCCTTTAGTTTCTTTGGGACTGTGTGATGGTGATCTCCCTCTTCTCAAATGAAGAGGTGCCTTTGTGCACCTGGCCTTTGTACTGTCCACCTCCATCCAGGTGCACAGCTTGTCCTGGGTTTGGTGTGCCCTGCTGGCCCCGGTGTCTGCATGCAGCAGCCAGCACCAGCTTGTAGTGGGGCAGTTCTGCATGGTTTGGAGGCCTCATATGTGGCAATAAACCCTGGTCCCTCGTGCACTTCCCAAGGGAGGGTGCACACAGCAGTCAGTGCCCACCTTGCACATGAGTCTGTGCTCCCCTGAAGGTTTCTCTTCTTCCTTGAAACCCTTCCCTGTCAGATCCATTTGCTTTGCTGGCGGCTTGGGAGGGACAGGGCTTCCCAGGGCTCTGGCTGGGTTGTTGCTGCTGTCTGTATGCCCAGGGCACAAGACAAAACTGCTCTGTGTCTCAGGAGCAACTGGGACTAAAGACACACTTTTACCATCCTGCCTGCCCCCTGAGTCTGATCTCTGCCCTGAAAGCCACCTCCTGCCCCATGGAGATCCTTCCTGAGGCACCAGGAATAGGGTGGGTCTGGGGTGGGCTGCCCTCAAGCTTTGCTGAGCCTTGAGGCAGAAACAAGACAGGCATCATCTCCACTTAAAGTAATCAATTCTTTTGTGCATGTGCTAAGGATTACTCCAGGAATCAAACAAAACAACATTAGTTAATTAACATTTGTTAATTTGAAACATTCTATAGCAAGTAAGTTAGAATCTAGTGAGTCCTGATTCCTTTATCATGTGAAGGTGTAATATTATAGTAAGATGAAAACTACAAAATAAAACAATCCTATTTTAGGTGATGTTTCCAAGCAGAGATTTTTTTCAAAGATTTCTACCCATCTTGTCCCTGATGAAAACCCCCACGTGCCACTGGTTCTGGTACCAGGACAGTGGGACATAAGCAGGCTGAGAAGAGTGTTCAACATTGCTCAGATTTGGATGAAGGACAGCATATCTTCATCAGGACTGCCTCTGCCTGGTGCTCCCTTGCTGGGCTCACTTTGCCTTGAGGAAACAAACACCAGCTTTGCAGATCTTGGATAGCTTTGGAGTCTTTTCCTTGATTTTCCTCCAAGGGTAATAGAGTCAAACTCTCTCTATTAATTGCTTTAAGAGAGATCCACATCTTCAAAGGAAGCCCATAAAACATGCAAACAGACATGCATTATTTAGAGACAGCTGCTGCAGTAATGACTGTATGCAAAGAATAACAGAACCACAAACCCTAGGCACTGTATCTTCACAGAAGTCTCTGTGGATGTAACCCTAAGACCCTGTTAGTCTAATGGGACTAAGTACATACAATGGTTTTATTATTTTGCAGTTCAAAACTCAGTTTCCCCCCTTACCTCCCTCTGTTTGGACCAGCCCTGGGAATTTTTTCGCTGGGAGACAGACTGATGCATATTTAGATCAACAAATTTTTCTGAGTGCTTGAGAAAACTCTCACCACATGGACTGAGTCCCAGACAATGGACAATGACAATTTTGGACAGATTTGGCCAAACAATGGAAAAGCACGTTATCAGTGATGGCTTGCACTAATGAATTCTACCTCCCTAGAATCAGGCCATATGTGATATCGATTCATTCAGTCACGGGGTTTCCCACTGCAGACATAATGATAATGCAGAGGCAGCAAGCTGAGTGGCTCTCAGCAGCATATCAGGGCAAAACACACAGCAGACACATACCGGCAAGAGGCACAAGATTGGAAAAAAAGCACTAGGCAAAGCTCTAGAAGTACCACTGACATGATCCTGATGAAAGCTCCAAAGGGGAGCTCTTTGTGTGCTGTTTTAGAAAAGCAAAAATCTGTTCAGCTCTCCATGCCCAAGGCACTGCTATTTGGGTAATTGCTCACTGACAACCAGTGACCATTTCTGTTGCATTTTCAGAGGGAAATTGGAGACCGAGCCATCACTCCAATGAGCAGGAGAAGGGCTGATCCCTGTAGGGGTCTTGAGAGAGACTATTTCCTGCATGACCATGTACAAGCTCTGAAGTACAGTTCCAGTGGCCCCAGGCACCAGCATTTATCACACTGATAGACACAAGGCATCACTTCTCACTATGAAACCACAGAAGTTACATGTTCTTCTGTAACTGAGCACTGAGCAAAACTCAGTGACCTTTAGAGGTTTGGATTCACTCCAGTCACTCTGCACTGCAAAGGTGAGAGAGGATGTTGCATGGACACTCCTCCATGGGCTGCTCTGCCAAACCATACTGAGCTGAGTCCAGAAGATCCAGACTGCAGCAAATGCTGCTCTTAAACCCATGTTTCTCATCCCATTCCAGGGCAAAACTTGGGATGTATAATTTTGAGCAATATCAGAATGGACCACTTCAGCATTTACAGAATCAGAGTACCTGGTTTTGGCACAATTAATTGATCTTGTTGCTGAGTTCATTTGATAATTTGCAGGTCAGAGTTGGTTGATTGCATTATTGATCTTTGTGAGCAAAAGAATGGAACAAATTCAGGGTGCTGTGACCTCCAAACACACTCAGTGGGACAAACCATTTTCTATAAACCCATGAGAAGAAAAAAAAGGGAAAATAAGTCAGGACTCCCTGAATGCTGCAAAGTTCAGACAATTCACGGCAGTTCACAGAATATTGTGACTTGCTTCAAATCTGTGGGGGGGTGGGGTGGGGGGGAACGAAATATTCCCCAGGAAAACACTGGGGGTTTCCTAATAATTCTTTTTTCTTTAAAATGCCTTTCTAATCAAAGTTTACTAGTCAACTCTAATTCTGAATTTAAAAAAAGGTATAATAAGAAAATTAGTTTTTCAAAATCTTCATAATAAGGTAGGAAAAGTTTTTCAACAACAGAAACATAAGTAAATGCATGCCTATTTTCAAATTATTAATTTTATATTGATATAAGAACAGCAACTCTGTTGCTTCCTTTGATGTAACATCATCTTCCCCCTTAGGACAAGATAAATGGACAGAAATGAATGGGAGCTGTGAGCTGCTAATGTATCACTTAATTTCCAGCAGGACCTTATACAAGGATTTAACCTTGCAGGACTCTGTAGAGCTGGGTGAAACTTTTCAGTGAAAATCGCCAAAAATTCCTTGCTTTTCTTGAAACTTACAAGAAACCTGAGGAGCTGTTGTGAGATCCACTTTCTTCCCATAAAGCATAAGAGGGACTGCATAACATTGAGCTTGAACAGCATTCAGAGAAAAAAAAAGAACTCCAAAGCTACCAGGCCATAGGTACACTGCTCTCTGTTACTTGATAAAAGGCTTGTTTCAGAATAATTCCAAGGTTTTCACTAATCCGCTTGCAAAGACACCCATAGGCACAAAGGAGGTCTCAAGATGACTTCCTCAAGGGGTTCTGACCCTGTGCCCATTCCCATTATCCCAGTGTGGGCAGAAGGTGGCTATACAAGTACAGCATTCACAGAAATGTCCATTTAGGCAGAGGCTTAGCTTGCACGGCCTCTAAGAGATGAACTGAAGAGACAGTACCTTTCCCTTTGAACCCAAATCTGAGCCCCACGGATGGATTGGAGCTTGTTACATTTGTGGTGGATCCCTCCCCAGCACCTTCTCAAAGGAAATCATCCTGTGAGCCTGATTTTAGTCTGCCACAGGCCATAGGGCAGTCAGGGTGCTGGCCATGGCGAACAGCCTTACATGAATGCTGTGAGACCAGACCATGGGCAGCACTGCCTCACACACTGCTGAGCATGCAGCTCCCATTCATCTTCCTTTTTTCCTTGGCTTTGAAGGCAAACAATTCGCCTCAGCTTTGAATCTTGAGTGTAAATTTTATTTTCCTTAGCCCTGTAAAATATTTTAATCTAGCCCTTTCCAAGTGCCAGATATAGCCAGAATTACCACTAATGGGTTACAACACATTAAGCTTTATGACTTGGTGACTGGCACTGTTTATATCACAGAGGTTTTCATTTATGTACATTCTGGTTGTCTCGATTCCCAAACCACAAATTTACTAGCTAAGAAGGGCTGTCAGAGCTGATGTAGAGAGCAGTATTGAAACTACATTTGTCAGCCAAAAGAAATCTGTGATAGAAAGTGTCTCTGGGGGTTTAATAAAAAAAGGGTTATCAACAAGCTTTTTTTGCAGGAGTTGTGCAATTACCCAGCTCATGTATATGTAGACAAATGTACAGGTGTACCAAAGAAGTCCTGAGGACTCATCTATCATATAGAAATAAGATTTAATGCAACCAAATGTATAGGTTTCTGAAGCTACAGATTATTCCACAGTCCAGAAAAATAAGGTAAAATAAAAAGGAGACCCACATGTCACTAAAGGTTATTTGGTTTTGTGCATCTAGATTTGTAGGGGGGCAGTAGAATGTAATCTTACCCCTCCAGGAGTTGCAGCTGGGATCAATTACCAGAGATTAAGAACACCTGTAACTAATGAGAACAAGTGCCATAAAAGGGTGTAGCAAGAAGAGGAGTCAGATGGCTGCTGCAAGGATCTGGAGGAGCCACTGCTCAAAGGAGCTGTTCCATGAGAAGCATTAAGAAGGTATGAAGCTTAGAAGCTGTGGGATCCTTGCAGCTTAATGATAATAGAACTGTTGCCGTGCACTGTTCTAATATATAAGGCAACATAGATTTAGGTGTCTGTGGCTTTGCTTTCAAAGGTACTGCAATCCAGGACTTTCCATGGACTTATAGACATGAAACTGTAGTACCAATTGACATCTACAGCTATCCCATCTCACCAGACACAAAGTAACTTGCCTGAGGTCATGCAGGGTTTTGCAAAAAAACCCCTAAAACTTATGTGATTCACATTTTCATCACCTCTGTGGATTTTCATCACCTTTGCCAGGAGTGCAGCATGGACCAATGCTCTGGAAGGAGGAGATTAAATACCCCAGAGCAATAGGCACATGCAGGAAAATTTGCTACAGGCCTTGAAAATCAGCAGAGAAGGCATTTTATGGAATGAGCCAAAGCAAGAAGGATATAGGCACTGTCTGGAAATCGGAAAGTGGAGAGGAGAATAAATCTTTATGGGTGACCACATTTAGAAACCTTGACCAATGAAAAACCAACATCGGGGCCTGGTTTTGAATGAAATTTTGCTGAGAATCAAAACTAAATCATCACAAAAAAGGGATTTCAGTGGACATGATGAAATACAACTGAGGCAGTTGTACATCAGTCCTTGAATACTTGAGCTTATGTAAAATTTTTATAATATTCAAGCATGATTTAGAGTAAAGATCCATATTTATCTATAAAGTAACATTTTGGTTTATAAATGTCAAGGAAAGCCATGCACTCCAAGACATGAAGAGAACTGGTTTTAGTTTTTAAAAATTCAACAAATTGGTCCCTCCTGATGTTGCTTTTTTTTTTCCTGGATCTCCTTTCCTTTTCACTGCAAATGTTACAGCTCCTCCTGCCCCTAATGCACGTATCCTTTCTGTTCCCTGCTTTTCATGACCACACAGCCCTGCAGAGTCCATGTGTGCCATGCACCCCTTCCCAAGGACTCTGCCATGTCTCCTTCCAGCAAGGTCCCATCTCACCCCCCTCACCCTTCCCCAGATTGTGCAGCCAAGCCTCCAGCCAGGCACTGGGCTCTCACTCTGCAGCACATTGCACCAGACAGTAACTGGGTCCTTTCAGCCTTAAAGCCTATGGCCAAATACAGTGATACCCATAGGGAGAAGGCACCTGAAGACAGGAATTTCATGTGCCTTTGAGTACCCAAAGCTGCTGCTGTGGCACCAGGATAAGCCAGGCTGATGCAGGCTCAAGCCTGAGCAGGATGACCAGGGAGCTGTACAGTCCTTTTGGCATTCAGGAGTGAAGACACTTGGTGCACTGAGCAGGAGACTTAGACATAGCAGAAAGAAAAACAGCCTCATTTCCTGGGAAAAGTATGTTGAAAGGAATCACACTGGCCATGGAGAACTTTTCTTCCAGTTCTGAAGGGAAATTGTACCACTGCATGTTCGCAGGTACTGGGTGCAGAGGAATTAATTAAAGACAAAATAGCAACTGTTTATTGGTCTTTAAAAGCCTGCAGAGCTCCCCCTTTTTCTGGGTTTGTACAGCACTGAGTTCTGCCTCCTCCTGTAATGCTCTTCAGCTTTGAGTGTGTTCACCATGAGACAAAATCTCCTAACAGCATTCAGCATGTACATCTAGGGACCTTAACCTCAGGTATGGGATGGGTTATTCAAAATACAGGAGGCAGATTTACAAAGGTGCTGCCAAGGGCCCAAGGTGGTTGAGCACTAGCAAGCTGGAAAAGACCACATTTTGTTTTTTCAGAGTATTCCTTGCAGCAGGCACCGATGGGACCACTGACACACAATAGTCCTGGGGTGCTTCTCTGCATTGACTCTGTCAACCAATGGCACATCTGTCTTCTATGTGGGAACAAAATGTATGTGAGGGCACAGACTGGCAAAAATGGGAAGCAGGAGAATAAATCTCAGGTGCTCTGGGCATTTTCTACTTCACAGGTAGCCTTGGTTTAAACAAGATGGCTGTGTCCGTGTCAAGGGTACACCAGACTAGTTGGGCTGGGGTGGGTGACTACAGTGCCCTCAGCATCCCTACCAAATCTGCTTGAGTGGTAGGTTCATTAGGCAAATGAAAAAACAACAAACAAAACAACAAACCAACAAACAAACTGGGGACCAGAGGGAGAAAAGAGCAAAAGAAAGAAAGAAATAGTAAACAGCAGGTATGTAAAATTTAAGACTGCATGAAGTTTCTAAGAGTCTTACAGACCTTGGGATTTGTTAAGCAATACTGGTTCTGAGAGCTGAGTGGTGTGAAAGTTTAAAGTGTTTCAGGAGGATCTGACAGACTTGTAATTATCCCTGCAGGACTGATGAAGTGTGTGGAGCTCTGCAGCACGCCTGTGAAGAAGCCCCACCAGGTTAATCTGCCTCTGTTGCTTTAACAGAGCATTTCCCTTTGCCTGTCTGACAGGGCTGATCCACAACCCCTGAGAAATAACTAGAGAAAGGAAAGATTGTTATGTTTTTCAACCTGTGAGTAAATCTCCTTTTTTTTAATCCCCCTTATTCATAAATAAAATTGAAACTCTTGCCCAGCAAAGACGATGCTTGTTTTCAACAGCTTATTGTTGAAAATTCCAGTTTCCTCCTGCTAGGAAAAACAAACTCTCCTAATTTTCTATTCAATAATCTCTTCTAGCAAGTGATTTAAATGTAAGGCTTTGCCCTGGTTTCATTTGTAATCAGACCAGGGTTTTAGATGAGCTGTGGCTGGTGCTGCCTGGGCAGAGTGGCGGCAGACAGATGTCAGAGGCATGTGAGCTAAACATGGAAGTCTTATACTGGCTTTGAACATATTTTGAAAATAATTAAAACTTCCCAAAGTTATTTGAAGCTACTCGTCTCCTCCTTTATACATTTTTAATTATATTTGGTAATTTCAGAAGGAAGGGAGCTCTTATGTAACATTTGGATGTGTGCTTCTTGAATAATTAATTTCATCCCTTTGACCAAAGGGATGATTTGGTCAACTCAAACATGATTTTTTTTTTTGTCTAATGTGGGATATTTCCATCTGTACAATAGTTATTGCATGAGATAAATTAGATAGACTGCATTTTAAAATAAATTCTAAAAATACAGAATTAAGAAAGCTTTGCTACATTTCTCACAGTGTCTGAGAGGTAAAAGCCCAGTATTCACTAGTGTACACCACAGGTTTTTTTTATTTCCGGCTCACAATTACTGGGAGGTGATAAATTACCCACACTCAACTGCAGAGAGGGGCTGTGCATCCACAGCAATACAAATACAACTTTACTAAACATTTCTCAGTACAAAGATAGGTAACTGCAGCCTTATCACCTGAATGGGGACCCTTTATCTTTCTTTGTCGCAACAGATCCTGCAGCCACTCAGCCACTACAGGGCAAGACCTGACATCTGTGGACTGCTCCTCTGGGTGGGTACTTACTCTGCCTAAAATGAAACATCTGCAACAGCAACCTGCCCAGAAGTCCAGTGGCTCCAGGGAGCATGCAGTGTTTCTGCTTAAAACTTAGAGATGGGCACTCCAGCTCCCTCTCAACACAGGTGAAAAGGGCACTTAGGATTTGGCCAACTCAAGGCATGAGGAGCACCCGAGAATATTACACAGGACAGTAAAAATCATTACCTGTATGCTTCCCCTGTATTGTACCATCATTTCCCAGCCCAGGGATAATGAAATGTAAACACAGGATTTAAATGGTGGTGACTGGAGCTATTAACACTGAGGTTTAACAGGATCATGGGTCTTTGAAAGAGGTCCTATAAATGTACATATATATTGTAGAACACATACCCATAAATTCTCTTTAGGCACACAATCCAAAGAGATTGTTGCAATTTTTTAAAATTTATTTTTAATTTGTGGATGGGAGAAGAATAAATCACGATTATCTGGAAATCTGCAATAATAACTGTTTTTTTCACTAATCAGGAGGACTTAATGGGGGAAAGAAAACATTTTATAGGCCTGGGGATTTTACAGAAAACAGTATTTGTATCTTACCAATTTAAACACCTTATATTTCCAAATTACTACCCACAGGTCAGATCCCCAAGAGCTGAATAAAAGTAGTTATATTGCCCTGCACTCTGTGGTGGGGCTGCTGTGGAGCTAAATGTCTGCTCCTGAAGATATAAACCTGCTTTGAAGGTATAAACTGGCACTTCAGTCCTACACGGGCATCTCTGGAGAAATGTATTAATTTTTTTCTCACCATGGAAGCAATTTCATGTGAACATTTAGGGAAATAGATGCCAGCACCAATCCCTCAAATGTTTTAAACCCTCCGCTCAGCCTCAGCAGCAAACACTTTTCCTCCATTCTTTGCACTGGGAGAGAAGCTCTGGGAGGAGAAGCCTCAATCTGACCTCCAAATTACCAACACAACAAAGCATGCACTTTTAAAAGCAGGTTACATTTGTGCTGGCAAGATGAGGGCAGTTCCACATTCGAATATCAGGGAAGGCACAGGGCAAGTGGGTTTTGGAGGAAATCTCTTCCCCAGCGCCTTCAGCTGAAGCAGTACAATCCTTAGGGAGGATGCAATAACAACTTATGCTGGATACTGGTAATGAATGCTGCAAGGGGGCAAAGGGTTAATGGAAAACTGACTCTCCTTCACATGCAGACGATTCAAAACCTGCAGATTACAGTAATGCCCATTGATTTTTAGTGGGATGAGGGCAGCAGGAGGAACATGTCACATAACTCATGGCTGGTACCAGGGGGTTGACGTGCAGAATGGGGAAGCTTGGCACAGTGACAGGGTGGCTGGAGGCAAAGCCAAGCAGGGAAGGGAGGCAACAGGAGAGACAGCCTGAGCAGTGATGTGATGCAGACAGATTGGGCAACTTCCTACAGGGCTATGATCCGTGGATAACAGGGCTGGCAGAAAGGTGCCACATGCAGGGTGCCAGGGCACTAAGGAGCTCACAGGTCTCTGCAGCATCCAGTGCTGCTGGCACCACTCCTGCAGGGAAGAGAAATGGGACTCTGAGTGGGGAACTTGCTTTGCATAGCTGTGTGGGTGGCATGAACCTCAGGGTACAGGGAATCACAGAGGCTTTGTGCTGCTGCTGATTGGAATTTTAAAAAGCAGCAGCATTTTGTATAAATGTTACATTTGAATCTCTTTGACATTTTCCCCTCGGTGCTAATTATTCCCAGCAGCTTCTCACCATGCAGCAAACGCCTGGCACTGTGACAGTTATTAAAAACCTGTAAACAGGCTCTGGTGGAAAGTGTCTGGAGTCACCTTGCCACGTTAAAGAAAAACTGTCAGATAAACAAAACCAAATTGATTCTGTACCCCACTTAGGCAGCTTCAGAGACTTCTCAGAGGCAAAGGCACAGGTAGGATCTTATCAGTAAGTACATGATGAGAAGGTGTAGATTAGATTGAGCTGAAGTCTTCCAAGTGGAGCCCAGTGACAGGACAAGAGGCAGTGGGAACAAACTGAAATACAGGGAATTTCAATTGAACATAAGGAAATCCTTCTATGCTGTGAGGATGGTCAAACACTGTCACAGGTTGCCTAGAGAAGTGGTACTCAAAAGCCACCTGGACATGTCCTGAGCTGTCAGCTGGACATGTTCCTGCTTGAGCAGGGGGGCTGGACCAGGTGGCCTCCAGAGGAGCTTGGGCTGTTTTGCAGTTCTGAGTTTCTGTGTTGCGAATGTGCTGTTCCTGTTGAGAAACAGCTCTGAGAGGCACTGCCTGTGGGGCATGAGGTACGAGGGATCTGCTCACCCAGAAGAAGCTGGTACAGCACTGATGCCAGTCCTCACAGGGACTGACCGTGATTAATGCTGATGAGAGTAAATTAAATACTCACCTGGAGCAGGCATTTCAGCCTAGCCAAAGCTGGGCTTCATCTCACTTTTCTCAAGCCAGGAACAATGGTATGGCTCAGTTCACAGGTCCAGCGTTACACAGATTTTGCAGATGTACAGAGCACGAGAGAAAACTGTAGACAAGAAAGAAACTTCCCTGCTTGGAGCTTCAGCTTTCAAGCACCAAGTGCCCAAGAGCAGGGTTTGGACAATGGTGGCAGGACAAATAGGAGGTTCTAAAGCAAGGATTGTTTGCATGCTAATCATATCACTTAACTGAACAAGGGGCAAATCATGGTAGAGGTAAGCCAGCTCTTATGAAACAAAATCATAAATTTTTCAGACATTTGAACCGCACTTGACAGAGTTTCTCACAAGAATATAACTGGGTAACTATAGTATGATTATCCACATTTTATTTTGTTTAAAATGTATTTCATTGTTTGTTAATTATAAAGTCATTCCAGAACTTGCATTCGTAGGACCAGATGTTTTAGTTAACATCAACAGAAAGAGGAACAACCAATTAGTAACTTGGTTTGTCAGGACAAGAGACATACTGAGAACTTTTCAGCAGAGCTTCATGACTGAGCAGAATGAGGCCATGAGCCACAGCATAGGCTGCATCAAAGCACTGCACCTGGAGCACCTTGTTCTGTGTAAAGGGCTTGCAAACTGAACCTTAGCAACATAAGAAGTCTCAGGAAGTCTCTGGGAAAAAAGGCTGATGAATTAGCCAACATCACCCATCAGCGCTTCTGACTGACTGTCCTTAGAGCTGCCAATGCCTCCAGAGCTACAAACAAGCTTGACCTGCTCCCGGCTATTACTGCATACTTGTCTTTACTGAGGGTTACACCCCACATCATTTCTGCTGCCTTGCTAGCCCGGGAATGGCTACTTTGAAGGAGGACCAGTAAGAGCTCTCCTTAAGACAACTGAGGAACTCACAGGTCTTCAGTCCTACAGTTTGCCTTCTTCCTGAGGAATATGTGCTGTATTTCTTGCCATTCTCACAGGCTTTTGGGGAGCAGGTGTCACACAGTGTCACACAGCACCCCTGTGAAGATGGGGCATAGTGCCTGTAGAACTAGGGCAACACATGAGCTCCTGCTATGAGGACCTTGATGGGATGCATTATGAACTGTCTGATTAGACCTTCATCTGGAGGATGTCCCAGCTAGAAATACATAAATGAGAAGTGGGCACAAATCAGTTGATGATGCACAATAATCTTCCCAGTAGATAATTTTCTTTAATGGCTTCTTATTAATTAACAATCTGCTTACACTGGGTTGGTTTTTTTTGTTTTTGTAAGTTGAGTCTTTAAAATATTAACAGCCTAGTGCTTTCAACTTTTTTGGAGTTGTTCTGTTTAACAGTCAGGTTCTTAAGCCTTCAGACTTACAAAAGCATTGCTTTGAAATTTTATTTCTCACAGGAATAGCTTAGCATTGTTATTTTTGGCTTATAAAAGCAGCATGCCTATAGATTTTCCATAAAGAATGTTTCATTAAACTCCATTGATATAATTTCCTATCATTCCTCTCCATAGCCTGTTTTCCAAACCAGTTCTTCCTTTCTTTGACAGTGAGTCCTTTAGGCCTTTGTATGCATTTGCATAATGCCTACTTACCTTTTCATCTTTAAATAAATTATTTCTACTGTCTTTCCCCCTTGTGTTCAGAACTAACCAGGGCAGGCACACTCCACCAAAGCTGTTTCATTCTTGCCATGCAAATGCAGGTCCTAGCAGAAGAAATTTCATTAACTGATTTCAGTGCAGGTACTTCTGCCTGCTGGCTGACAAGGGCACAAATAAGTCAAGGGAACCTGCAAAAGCAGGTAGATAAAAACATATTGTTCACCTTTCTCTACCTCCTCTAGTCCCACAGGTTTCTTCCTGTAAACAACAGGCTGAAATCTGAAAAGCATGAGGACTTATCTTCTCAGGACAGAATTTAAATCAAGTAGTTACACAATGGCTACCACTATGAGACTGTGTATTAAAAAAGCTATTATTTCTACATGCACATTGTGCATCATAAACTGAAACAGATAAATTAGTTGTCTACAAATCAATATTAAATCTATTTCTTTGCTGAATTAAACAATTAATTAAAGAAAAACCCCTCAGTGTGATAGGGGAGGTGAATTTGTTCTGTACTGACACAGTAAATGTGTGTACAGGGGTAGTACAGAGGGTGAAGCCACCATGCTGATGTGAGCTGGGACCTCAGAGCCAGAGCTACACCAGGCAGCACTAATGGAGCAGAGTCAAGTGCTCTTAGATTCCTCAGCCAATGTGTGATGAGGTGACATCCTCAGGGAGTATTTTGCTCAAATTCTAAATTTTTCCTTTAGTTTCACATCAACAACAAAAAGAAGCAATTGCATTGAAGCAAACTCAAACATATTTATTATCATGGTGTCCAATGCACAAAAGCATTCAGAGTTTTACAGTGTTGCAAAAAGAAAATGTCTTACTACTTCTCCATGTTTCTTAGTAATGCACTGGCACTGTTGGCTTTGGAGGTGCTCACAGTAAATAATTATGGCAGTCTTACACAGTGTTGATCTCACCTTCCAGGAATCTCATTGAATGGTGTCTCAGGTCTTCAGCTGAGACATTCTAGTTCCAGCACGGATAATAAAATCCATGAGAAATTAAAGAACTGAAAATAAGGCAATTTGGATGCCTCCCTCCAGCCAGCAGCCATCAGAGCTGGTGTCAGGGCAGAGTGTTCCTGCACAAACATGAAGTTACCCAGCTTGCAAGCTGCCTCAAGACTCCCGCCCATTTTCCAAACCACAGAGGAAGAGAGAAAAGTCAGATCCTTTCAGGTCTCTTCATCTTTGGACCATGTGCAGATGTAGGGAAGTCAGAATAGATGCACAGTCCTCCTTCTTGCTCATGATCAAATGTGGGCCTCAAATACTTCATCACTCTTCATTTACATATCTGCTCTATTGGAGGCACAAGGGGGTTTTTGGCTCCTGGCAGATGAATCAACCAAACCAATTATCAAAATAATTTTGTGAAAGAAAGATCTTAATACATGGAAAAATTTCATGCTATAAACATTAAAAACAAATAGTCAATAATGATTCCCAGATTTTATTTTTCATGCCACAACCTTGCAATGTCCCAGAAAAGGAAACTTCAACCAGTCAATCAACTTTGCAGACCTGTTCAAATCTGCCTGCTACCAAGTGAGCTGTGAACGCCACTTCAATTAATTTTCTTTAACATCACACCATTTATAATCCACTTGATTTTCATTAGAAACATTAGTACTGTTCAGGCTCATTAACACACAGTTTTGTCCTTAGGTTTCAGCTAGTAACAGTCATCCTGAGTCTTCTAAAACTCAAGTTCACATAGAAGACTTCATGTCTTGTCTATATAAACTCTTTGTGATTCTTTGCTTGAAAAAATCTTATTTAGGTGGTGGATTAAAAGGTCATTTGTGTCATGCTGCTGCAGTGTCTCAAAAGTCAGAGTTTTGGGGGAAAAATACTTGAGCAAATTATGGCTTTGTTGCCTTCAAAACTATGGAGACTAAAATCAGAAGTCTGATGCTTACTAATACCTCCAGAAACCTTGCAGTAAAACCCAGAGCTAACAGCAAGGGAAAAGATGGACTTCAGGACAGCTACTGTCCATTTGTCAAACTAGAAATAAAAGTAAGCAATCAATCAATGAGTCAATGACTTCCCACATCTAAATAAGCAGTCTACATGTACAACATAGCCTGGACTCAAATCTAATCATCTTTTGTTGATCTAGTCTGCCTCCACAGGGCCCAAGGAGAGATTAAATATCACCAGTTGGAAGTTGGACCTGACTGGACTGAGTTGCAAGACCTTTGGAGAATTTGATAGTGAAATATGTTTTGTGACAGCATCAAGGCTCCCAATCACAAGGTGTTCATTGAAACAGCATTTTTCATTTGAACAAAACTAGAGGCTGAAAACCGACCTAATATGGAGGTCAGGACAGAAGATGAAAAAACCCCAAAGATTACGCTGCCTTTTAATAAAACTGACAGTAATTACAATTAAGGCGATGAACTTACTTCACTGGCACTTAAAGAATCCTGTACTTGGTTTGCAAAGAGCAAGAAGGCACAAAAGGTTAAAGAATGCTTTTATTCAGCGTTCAGCTTTCACAGTTCTAAACAGTAAACACAATTAACAATTCACCAATGGTATCATAGAACATAGTCCTGATATCAGTAAAATGTCTACTGTTTAAGGCACTGGTAGTGGGAACTAAAAAAGACATAACATGGATTGCTCTTTCTTAATTGGAATTTTAATCTATTATGATTATGCGCTTGCTATTCAACGCTTAGAAACCCACAAGTTACATTCACAAACAAATGTTTATACAACTTCGGTGATTACCGAGACAGGAATCAGTGGCTCCCCTACTTCGACTCTAGAGCAATTATTGCTTTTCTTTGGAGTGGAATAAATTTTTAACCTACTAAAAGGAACCAAAATGCCAATTACTTCAGCAGTATGGCTTTAAGACCCTGTATTTGGTTACAATATAGCAAGCCAAGTTAAATAACAGCATCCAAGTGCCATATACTGTAATTTTAAAAGAAGCAGTCTTACAATATAAAAATTAGTTTAGAACATACTAAAGCCAGTTTTTGTACAAACTTTTTTACAAAACTGAATTACTAAAAAAAATTCAAGAACGTTTTAAATATGAATCACACTTTACATGTTGTATGCATAAAATTACTTATCTTGATGATATAAATTAGGGATACTACAAAATTTTTAAAGCTAGCATTCATATGCTATTGAAATGCACGCATCAGAAATACTGAAATGTTAGTTCTGCAAAAATCCTTAAGAGTCACTTATATGTTTGCCAAATTGATGCACAGAGACTTGGGTTTCTAAAAGAGCCACAGTGACCTCCCGTGGCCACCTAAGAGATCCCTGTCCTTAACCTTTTTTTCCATTTTGTACAAGACATTCCACACAAATGCCAATAAACTTAAAAGGTACAACAGTGGTTTCATGCCTGGTCCAGCTACTCCAGCAAAGGACAGTATTTCTATCAGAAATGAGCATAAGGAGCACAACCTTTACACAATCTAGCTCCTGGTTGCAGAAAAAAAGTCAAGTGTCCTCTAAGATTTATCAAGAAACTGTTCCAGAACCTTTTAGATAACTGTTTTCTGTAAGTCAGCGAGAGATGATGTTGAACAGATGTTCAACTCTTATTCAATATTAGGCTCCCAAATACATAAATTCAGCTTTTGAGAGAGCAAAGGAACAGAATGCTGTCTGAACCAAGTCCAAAGCAGAACACAGGTAAAGTTGCGCAAGACTTAAATGTGAGTCAAGTTCCTTGGTATACAAACCCCAAAATCATTCTAAAAAGAAAGCAAGTGGAGGAAAAGAATGCAAAAGTCATTTAAGTGCCTTCTTCCATTGTTCTGAAGGGATGCAACCAACAGGAACAAAACACTGTCTTCCTATGTCATGAACAGATGAACAACGTGAAAACAAAACAAAAATCACAGTAGTGACTATCTCTCAGCCGTAGAACAGTAATTAACACTTACATTCTTCTACTGCTTATAAATCCTCTCTGTTATATCCAACTTTTTTTCCATTACTTGACTCTTCTGTGTTTGGTGCCAGCCATGTGAAATACACCTTCACTGGATCAATATTCCAATGCTTGTGAAATGATACTGGAATTTGGTGAGAAAGGTAGTCTTTTGGGTAGTCCATTGGCCTTGCCTAAGACGGAAGAATAAAGCAAAAGCACCAGTATTAATGATCAGTAATAATTTTAAAAAGATAGCACTGCTCAATGGCCCCTGTGACACAACAATGTGGTGCTGGGGTGCCAAAATACAAGATGGTAACAAAGGGGCTTCTATTGACAAACCATTAGATTAAATCTTCAACTCACACTGCAGTCATCATGCTAGGAATGAAGTACATTGATACTAAATATGCCCTATTTCTCAGGATGAAATAGCCACTATCTCAGAAGTCAAGTGACAACACAGTGTAGCTGGTATGAAATCTTTTCAAGTATGCAGTTTTGGCTCAATAATGACAAAATTATTTTAAACTATATTCTCTTCCTCTTCTAAGAAGAGTTGTCAGCACTGCCACTGTGATTGTAGGATTCTAATAAGCAGCCAAAATATACAGAGTTTATGATAGGTAAAGGTTCCAAACATGGGATACATTGTGGTGCCAGGAAACTGTGTTGTTATTCTTTATCAGGCTATATCAAACCAGACAGAATTACAACACAGCTACAAGATGCAGCTGCTGTCCTGATGCTCCACATATATTTCATTTTCTCTGGCAGCTCAATGACACTGAGTGCATCATTACATAAAAAATTCCCACCTGTAGTGGTCCCTCATAAAACAACTACATTTTGCCATTAGAGGTTTTGTAAGAAAAATGCATGGAAGGCAAACATTTGTGTTTTACATCTAGGGAAAAAAAAACCAAACAAGAAGAAAATGGAATTGTTTGGATAACAAATAATTGATTTGATGCCTAAGCTGGTAACTGATTCAATACTGCACGCTTCACCTACTTATGGTGGTATTTACGAATTCTTCATGCAGTTCTGTATACATTACAGTCATAAAATCAGGCAACAGAGTTTGACACTATGAAATCTGGGTATGTGTTTTTAGCATTTTGGGTTTTTAAATTCTGATATTTAAAACACAGAGTGCTTATTTTTAAAAATTCCACTGGAGAAAGCAAGAGGGAATCTGTATCCCTCACAACTTTTGAAAAACACTTTGAAGAACATTTAGGCTTCAAGAACCTGAAGAATTTATTTTGGATAGAGATAGTTTTTACATATCTGAGACCAAAGATTTTTGCTGTGTGAAAATGAATCAGCTTTTTATTAAGCTATAGACAAAATTCTGGTGTTTCAATAATTCTAAAATAATGATACCTACTCTAATAACTAATTTTTTTTGCTAAAATTTGTATTTGGTGTTCTAGAAAAGCCAAATATATTGCTTTAGCCCAGATTTTTATTTAAGACAACAATTCTGGCTGCTACTCAACATGGGAGGGTTCCTGCTCTCTTTAAGTCTGATCATGTCAAAAACCTCTGGAACAGGTTACAGAATATGTATCTACCTTGGCAAGCAGGCAGCAGCAAACCAGTAAGACTGAGCAAACACATCACAGACACTCCAAGAATGAAGGTATCTTTGCTTCTGTTTCATAATCTTTGTCTCAGCACAATTTTAGATTCACATACTTCAAGGAACATCACACATCATAATATTTCAGTCAAGTCCTTAGAAAGTTCTTTTATGGTTGATGGAAAATCCAAAATTGGTTTTCTCATTTTAAATTTTTTTTTGCACAACAGTGGATTTAGTAGATTAAGAACATTCAATTTTTATTCAGTGGTTTTCCCTCACAGGTTATTTTTGTTCGAGGGATGTTAAATTACAATTTGTTACAAGCAACAGTAAAGATGAATTAGAAGTCAAGTGCAATTTTCTGTGTGGAAAATCAAACTGCTAGGATTTCACTTTCAAAGTGATTCAGTACCAAATGCACACTATTAAGTATTACAAGGAAGTCCTTTTTTCAATAAGAATAATTCTTACAATTTTGGAGAATGAGTTCTGTTCTGACTTTCCTTTAATTAGGCTGGTTTGTTGTTTTGGGTTTTTTTAACAGCTGTGCAAGCAAAATTATTCAGTAACTGTTGAATTTATAATATGCATGACTTGTTTTCTTTCTATATTGAGCAGAGTAAGCAATGATAAACAAAACAGGAGAGTAAACAGATATTTTTTTATAAGGAAAAGGAATTAAAATATTGAATAGCATGTTCTCAGTCTTCCCATTTCTCTAAATAGTAAATGTAATCAGAAATGGAATCTTAACATAGGAAAAACTGATAATTTAAATAAGAAACTCCCCCTCTCCATTGACAGCTGCTTTGAACTACAGACTAATTCACTAATTCTCAAGAAGCTTATTATCTTATTCTCAGCTCATATTCAGATATGCAGATCTTCCTGGTTTTTCAACTAGATTGACACCTGAAAAACATCAAATACTACACTGATTTAAATGTTGACTTTTAAAAAAGTTGTGCACTGTCTGGGAAAAAAAATCTCTAGTACTTCTTGTTCATAGCATGGAAGGATTTGGTTTACTTAGCTTACAAGGAAGAAAATCTCTGTAGGCCTCAATGCATCATGCTTTCCACTGTGACATTACAGTTAGCCTGTTAAATACTGTGGGAGATAGAAATAAGATTCAAATCTACTCCAGCCCTTTTTTCCTAAACTCACATGAAAATCATGTTCTGTAAGCTCTCTTTCCCATGTGCTAGCACAGAGAAATTTATCGTACTTACACCATTCTTCAGAATCCACCATAAAAGCAATAATTTCATATTTTATATCTTCAATAATGAGATATTTCAGAATAGTAAATACTGAATCAATAGAAAAATCAGGGAAGTAGAGCAGGTGGATTTATTGAAAAATTTTACACTCAGTTCTCCATTACCTGCATAAAAAAGTATTGTGTTGTAGGTTTCCTCCCTTAGAGGACATATGACAACTATTCAAATCATGTGGCTCCTAATTCTATTTCTTTTTCAAAATCCTCACCTCTGCCTGCATTTCTAATAAAATGTAGTTATAGGTTAGCTAAAATATCACATAAACTAGCAAAGCATTGTAGTAATCCATGGTAAGAAAGAGAATGTTCTTATTTTATCAGTCTCGTTCTGCTGAGCATCAAGGTAAAGCAGCAGCAGCATCTTGGTTAGTGCTACTACATATTGATGGAATTTGAATATTTATGACTGTTTTATGTGTACACGTAAAAAGTGAAATACATTTTTAATACTCAGAAATAGCTCTCAGACCTGATGAAAGAGTGGACTGTGTGTTATAGGGATTCCTAAGCCACTGAAACACATCCCAAGGACCATATCATCAGGTGCATCCATGCTGTAACACCGGCACTTGCTAGCAAGCAGCTTCTGAACAGCTGTTCTGCTGAAAACCATCCTGAATAACAAAAAAGCACATGAAATGTATAAAACCTTCTAAAGACACCAAATATCTGTAATTAATAAATATTGCTAAATTATTTAAAACTGCAAGACTGAATGTTGCCATCTGATACAACACATTTGAAATTCAAAATTTAAGGAGTCAGAACTGACAAATAGTGCAAGAAGCATTTACCTGAAAGATAATTCATTTTTATACTGGAAACTAATTATACCAATTATACACATTGTTGTTATTCCAACAATAAGTTAGCTACCCACCATTTTTACTACAGTTGATTCCTTCTAAATTTGGTCTGGACTCAAATGGGGTGTTCTCCTCAATCTTACTCAAATGTAAGGGAGAAGAGCTGGGGGCTTGAGACCAGCATGTGTCACTACACAGAAGGTGTGAGGTAAATTGAACGAATTTGGGGAAAACATCACATTACAACACAATTTACAACATTATTTGTGTTGTAATTTAAAACATTTGCATTCAAAACAGGAACTAATATAGATTTTAGTAGGAACTAAAATAAATTACCCTCCTCCACCAGTGATGTAACTGTATCCTCCTGTTCCCAAGCCGTAGCCATAACGCTCTCCAAGGAATACTGGTTCATTTGGGTCATAGCAGCTGAGCAATTTTCGGAGCCTGAATATACTGTAATATGAAAAGCCATTAAAAAAAAGTCTTGTAAAAATTCATTTTGGAACAGACATTGCTACCCTCAACAGTATTCTGTTAAATAGCACAAAGATGACAGGAGAAATTCTGAAATTCTACCCAAAAAAACCTGCCCCAGAGATACTAATTGCTAAAGAGAAATTTATGATGGATAATTTACTATGAGATATGACTGTACAATTTGGTCAAATGATGAACAAATTAGCATGAAGTATTTTTTTAAGTAGGCAGTTTGTCAGCAGAACTGCATCTCATCTCAGAGAAAACATGAAATGACACTTTCCGAGCAATATGATCTTTGCAAATTATCTATGAACATTTACAAATTGAAAACTGAAAAGGCAGATTTAGTTTTATGAATGTTGCATTATCCACAGTTACATCCTCTCACTGTTTCTTCTTCTGTCATATGATTTAATGTAAAGTCTTGAACCACTGTTCATGACCACATGATCCTGCACATTGCTCACTATCCCTTTTTTTGCTTATGCTGCAGTTTTATGAAAATGGGATCTAATTTTCCAACAAATACAAGTTCCAAAACACCATTCTGGGCAGCTTGGACAACTGACCTGAGCTTATGGAACCTTTCTTCTGACACATTTGTCTGAGGAACACATCTTAGGAAGGTTATTAGCAAATGACTAAACCCTATCAGCTCAAACGTACCTACACAGAGGAATCACAAAATGTGGTATAATCAGACTATATGATCACACAATAACACTGATATGCACAGTTTTAACCAGGCTACAACATAGTTTTTAATATTTGTTAAAAGAATACTGATGGGAAGTGACAATTTTTTTTTCTTCAAGTAATATAAAGCCATATGACTAATAAAATAGCTGTATCTCTTAAACAAAGAATAGGTGAATATTGCTAAATCTCTTATTGACATAAACAGTGGCAGCTCCTGAAGTAATGCAATATATACCTTATCAGTGTGTCATCATCCACTACAACTAACCAAGGGGTTCTGGGAGAAGTATGATTCAAAAACCTTTCCAAAATGGCAAAAGTTTTCCCACAGTGACCTAAAAAGAAGACAAATTAATGGAATATATACTTAAATAAAACAGGAATTAAATTAAAAACAAGACTTATTCCAGCTATCTGTCAAGCTGTTAAACAATACTGGACTAACTGCCACTTTTAATTTAAAGAACTGTAAAAATGAGGAGACTATGATAGAAGCAAATGTTCTGCAAAATACTCCAAGACACTGTCATAGCATTTCAAGATGCATCAGGCAGATCCATTGCTTTTACAGAAATATTGAAATCTATTTTAATCTACTGTACTCCTCACCAGCAACTCGGGTCCTGATCACTGCCTCCAAGGAAAGGTCTGAACATTTATCACAAGATTATAAGGAAGTTCAGGAGGTAAGACACCCTTTGCTAGGAGTGCAGAACTGAAACACCTTTGTTCAGAATAAGCAGGACCTGAGAAACAAGAAGTTTCAGACTTCCATTGAGTCTTTTTTAGATCTTGGACAAACCTCATTTCAATCAGTCTTTATTCATCACAGTTGATTGTCTAAAGTAATTACTGCTATCAATATTACATTTCGTAAACAACCACTCAAAATAACAATATTATATTTGAAGACACTTTTAGTTAAAATATTCTTTGCGAAAATGCAGTAATTCTATGCTAAAGACATGAAGGAAGTCCTTGCTCTGGTGATTTTGTGAGACTGTAAATTTAACACAGACTGATATCTGAACATATCCAAAATTAAAGCCAAGATTTCTATATTATACTCTACAAAAAAATGCAGAAGCTTCCTGGCACAACTAGAACTACTGGGCATGGCTCCTAGCACTGATCCATGTGTGCCCAGCAGGCTTGCTGCCCCCACAGAAATCCCTGCCTGTGCTCTCTCTGCCTCTAAGAGACACAACAAAGGGGCAGAAATAACCCAGAGGTCAGAACAACTGACCTAGTGGGTCAAATAAGGCTAACAGGCCATTCTGCCCCAACACTTATAATTCAGAAGGTAACAGAAATAAAATATCAGCCTAAGAACAATATATCAAATGAAAGAAAAAAATAAAAAATAATAAACTCAAGGAAGTCATCATACTCATAGCCTTTTTTATATTTAAACACAAAGTAAATTGATTTAAATGCCTGTTATTTGCTATAGAAAGGTGTTTCAATCCTAACATTCAGTTTTTGTGCTTAAATCAAGACCTGCAAGGCACATGGATATAATATCTGAACACCATATGGCAAGCAGTTTATGCTTAGTAACCACTTGGCACTGCCTGAGGTCTTTTGAAATAAATTTATGTCTTCTTCACTGTTAATGATCCCACTGAAAAATCATAAATAACTGTAGAGTTATTACTCTTACCCCAAGTAATAAAACCATTTTTTTTCTCTCGGAGTATATCAGTATACCACACTTCCATAATCTCAGTATTTAGGTTTCTGCTTAAAAGAACATGTTATCTACACAGGGGGACTCTGAATGTACTCTCCATCCATTTCCTGTGTGAAGAGCATTCTTTTAGTTTAGGCTGCACATATGTGCTAGAGAAAACCAGAATTTCTACATGACATACTTGACATGAAAGACACATATCATCCATAAAACTTCAGTTCTTCAGTCAGTCATTTGTGCAAAACTGACAAAAGCTCACCTCTGTCAGTGTTAGGTATGCCTAAGTCTATAGTAGGAATGGAGATGTCTGCATGATCACTGTAATATTCAATAAGGGCAGCTTCTCTTTCCCAGGTCTGCTTTACAACTGGTACTGCAAAACAATGATTGGCATTCAAACACAAGGAACTTGATTAAAATAGATACTTGATCCAAATATTCATGTTAACCACATTTTGTTAGCCACATTTCTTCACATGGTAATAAAAATGCTGCTTCAAATACAGCATCATGAGTCTAAATGTCCATTCTATTTTCTTTCCTAAAATATTTAGAGAGAAAAAAAAATTAAAATTTTATGAAAGCCAGTCAGAACAGTTTTATTTAAATGATAAAAAAAGATTTATTAAAATATGACTATAGTTTCATGATACTACTATTAATAATAATGATTGAAATCTGTGATATTTACATTTTCCAACCAAAGCATAACCAAAGTATGGAATTCTGCTTTTACACTTGCTATTGTACGAACACATCAGCATGAACACTATCAGAGATTAGTCCTTCTTCCAGTATTAAAATGGCACATTTTAATCCAACTGTAAAGTCTGTAACATATTCTGAATCAGAAACAGACCAAATGTACCTTTTGAAATACTTTACTGGTATTATACACATCCTATCTGACAACAACATCATACTAATGCTCCAAAGCACCTTTCTCTGGAGACACACTCACAGGACATTCTATAACCATTTCTGTTACAAACTTATAAATATTTATTGTTTCATTTATAAATAAGAAGTATTTGTATAGTGTAGTTTGTAAATATCATACAATCAATTTTAATCCCATGGAGAGATTGTATTCAAAGGAGGATTGCTTAATGCTTCTCTAAAAAAATTCTTTCTCTTACTAGTTTGCCATTTCACATCAGCTTTTAAAATTGATCACACAAAATTCTAATAATGATGCCATGAGTGTTTACATTACATTGAGAAGTGAATAAATTATGAGTAACACAAAACCAACCCAACCATCTGCAGGGTGTTCAGAAGAAAACCATCAGATTGAAATAATGATGTCTCTTCCATCTTAAAAGTGAGGAGGTCGGGCCTGAGATGAGCAAGTACTCTGCATTCTGCTGTTACTGCTTCTCTGCTTTATGCTGACACCATCCAAGAGGTCTCACCAGTAGTAGGTAGTGCTTCAAATGGAGGAAATATTTCCATAACTTCCCTTTGCTGCTATACAACCCTGATGCTTATGAACAACTCCCTTTAGCCCCTTGCTAGAATCATCCATCACCTAATTTGATGTTTGTTGACTACCTAGCTGCTCACTTCCCACTACTCTGAACACACAGAATTTATTACTCTTGATTCATCAACACTCAGTTTGATAACAGTTACCTTTTAGTGTAAAGACAGAGTAATAAGAACTCAATGCACTAATGGAAATACTTTAATATTTTGAAAAGAAAAAACCACTTTTGTAGCATATTGCAATGGTCCATACTACTTTTAAAAGTTCTTAAAAGCATTCTCATTTCTTCAAAAAAAAATCCAAAAAGGAATTATGTACAAAAAATGTATGGGCAGGAAATTATTTTCTTATTTTGTTGAAATGTTTTACTTAAAAATGTTTCTCAACAGAACAAAATGAGAAAGGTTTCCAAAAACAATGAAAGTATTAAAGGCTTCAGAACAGAAGAATCACAAATACACAAGAGCATCCAAACTTCCCCTGGCAGAAGAGCTGCACCTGTGAAGGTTGTTTTATCTTTCTCCAAACAAGGACCTGAAACTCAGCAGGGTCCTTTAGTACACAGAAATATTTGCAATTACAGACTCAATTTCTTTGGTGGAGCCCCCCGCTTCTCTCTATAAAAGAAGAAAAGTTTACTGAAGCAAGGAGTTGAGTCTCATCTCTGTTAAGAGCTCTAGCAAGGGGCTGTTGGCTAAAGCATCCTTCTCTTTCCCTTGTTTGTCTTGATGGATGTGTAACCATGCAGACTAATGCCAACTGTAAACTGAATCCCACAATACTTTGTAATTTCTGGCAAATTGTATCCTCCAAAGAAAACTACTTGAAATTTTGGACTAGATGATGATGCAAATATTTATCAACATGTATTAATACTTGTGATCACACCAAAATCTGAATACCACTAGAGATATTTAAAGGTCAGCTCTAAGCTCTTAATGACATTTTATTTCTGCTCTTTCTAGAACCCTGATGCATGTTTGCAGTCTTAAAAATTTCTTTTATAACTACAGATGGTATGTGCAAGAAGGAGAGCTGTATCTGAAGTCAATTCTGAGGTAAAATTTAGCTGCTTTTAAAAGCACATCAATTTCCAAGCCTGAGTGCTGCATTAATGTAGTTTTTGGCATACAATAAAGAATGACTTACCAGGTAAAAAGAGCTCTCTGAAGCTGGCATCCATTAATCTTTCAAAATCTGGAGTAAGATTATCCTCTATTGCATAACACTGGAAGCTGTGAGGAAAGTTCAAGAATTTTCCTCAGTCTTCAACAGGTGTTTCTTGAAAGATGTTTATGCTATCTTTTTGAGGCCTTATGTTTCTTTCTGACTTTCCTAGGTTTTCTTTTTCTTTTTCTTCTTTTTTGAAATTTTAATGTTAAAAAATTAACATGGATCCAGGAAGGAGACCTCTTCAGTGAACTCCAATTACAGGACAGTCAATTTTGTTTTGTCAAAAGCTACTTTAAAGATAACCTAAAAATTACATGACTAAAACACTACAAATGTGCTTTCATCAGGTGCAGTAGCATTAAGAGAATAATTCCATAAATCTTATTATTAAAAAATCCCACCTGTTTTTAACTAGACTTAGTTAAGAAAAGATCTTTTACTTTCATCCTGTCCTCTGACAACAGGTATGGCAAAAAACCCTCAAAATTTGGTACAACTACTAACCAACTACTTGATTTTCATTTTTTTGCCATTTATAATCCCTTTAAATTATGCTTATAAACAAACGAAGCCTAATGGAGAGAGTATTATGCTCCTGGAGTATTAAAGAGCACACAAAATTCAAGCAAATTCCTGGAAACAAATCTCTTCCTTAGTAACAAAATGTCTAAAAGCAAACTAGAAGAGACTGGTAGGTGGCATCAAGTAGGTGGAATGTCTTCCGTTCAATAGCTGGATTTGGAATTTTTCCTTCCAAGCTTTGTTGAGACTTGATCTCCCTCAACTTAGCTGAGCATTACTGTGTCTTAGCAGAAGCTGAGAGTCTCTCTGTGTCTGTTTTCTGTGCCTCTGAGGAGGAAGTTAATGCTCACTGTGTGTATCTTGTTGGGCTGCACTAAGGGTTTTTTTGTTTGTTGTTTTTAGCATGGTGACTACAGCTGCTTGTTTAACTCTACAATTTTCAGATGAACTTCCAGATGAAACATGCTATAATGTTTCACACACTCTTGATTTGGGCCACTGGTTGGACAAAGTACTACGTATGACCAGATTTCTGGAAGTGACAGATTTTCCCATTCCAAGCATTATAAAGTACAGGTGCACATGGAACAGCTAGGAGCAACATGACAGCATAAGCTGCTCAACCTTTTACTGGAGAGGAGGGCAGGACAAAAGGAAGGAGGAGATGAGGGACCTTTCAGCTGGTTCAGATTTCTAAGTCAGCCAGCAAAGAGCTGCACAATTGTCACTGCTGGCACAAAGAAAAGAAGTGAAGCAATTATCTGGGAAACTCACTGAAGGATATTAATAGCTGCTGTATTAATTCATATTGCAACAGTTCCAATTTACAACAATATCAGCTAATCCTGTGCATGTCTTAATTTAGGTATTCAATTCCAAGTTTTTTGCCAACAGTGACTAATGATGAAACCATTTTTAATCTTAAATGTTTAACAGCACTCCTGAGGACTCTGAACAGCAAAGAGATTCCACCTGAAGGATGAGCTGTTTAAAATTCCAAAACTTTCCTGTTTCTGAGTCGATTTTGCAAACATTTAGTCCCAAGAGCTGCAGAGACAGCATATATCGGCTTGCTTTTTAAATATTCATTTTATGAACTATATTGCATAGAACTACTACCTTGACCAGGCAACAACTTACTTCTGTCACCATGAAATTTTCGACATGTTTTTACAGCAACAAAAACATCTTCCTTATTCACTGGCTCTCCCTATATGAACAAAACAAAAAATAATCCTTTAAGTCCAGGCTGTGCCTGTAGTATTTTATAGGATGTGTATGTCTGTACATATAATAAAACAGGAAATATCTTTTCATTATATAGCCTATCAAGCAGAATAGTGTTCTCGTGACACACCAGGAAGTAAATTTTTATATCTTGAAAAAAAAAAAAAGGCATTGGTTGTTTAAAATTCCTGAAATAACATTCTTGGAAAATTTTTTCCATTGATGTAGTACTCTGACAAGAACTCAAACACCTATCATTAGGAAAAGACCGTGAGTAGAAAAACTTGAACTAAGAATTATTAATCTGAAAAAGAATGTTTTCCTAATTTCTTTGAAATCAGTCACTATGAGAACACAAATTGTATCACATTTGGAAAAACCAGCTTAAATGATACACACTAGAAATCTTTTTATTTTCTCAACTGGTAATAAACCATTTGACCACTTTGATTTGTTATCCTTTTTGGCACCTAGAATTTTGCTCTCCTGGAAGCATGGAACACCTTCTGGCCACTAGCTACACTTAACTCATAATATAATAAATGTAATCTTCTAGAGGTGGAAGAGATGGGTTGTACTTTAAGGCACCAAATACTATATTACATTTTATCTTTAGCCTCAACAAGTTTTAGATTCCCATCTGTGGGGAACAAACAAAAAAAGATCATCTATACTTCAGTATCTCACTGTATAAGGAGTGTAAGGATAAATAATTTATAGATCATGCACCAACCAAACATTGTGGTATAAAGACTCATTAAAGCATACACAATATTAGTTGCCAGGAAATATAATGTGCCACAGAAGCCTGAAAGCATATCCAAAATACATCCTAGATAAATGTCAGAACAAACTATTTTGTTGGGGTATTTTTAGCTTACTTAGAAATATTTTCTCAAGTTTTGAGATTTTTAATTCAAGTATTATATGTTTTAGTAAGAGTTTTACTAACCAACTGGTATTTAAAATATTGTACTTACACAAAGTGGCAGAAAATTACTGAATGTTGTTGCACAGTGATCAACCTTATACGAATTCATATCATCTGTGCAGAACTCGGGCACTGGAGTAAGATGTGGTCCTTCCCCTTTCTGCCAAATGTACAGGGCAATCTATCAAAATTGGAAACATCTATATCAGTAATTAAACTAAATAAAAATTTTCAGAGCATACAAAGAAATCATATTAACAAGAAAAGTGAAAGATATGGGATGGTATAGATTTGTCCCTGAGTTGATTAACTAATTCCTCCATATTCTGCCAGTGGTACCATGCTCAGAGCCAGGTATTGGTTGCTGGCTCTTCCTGTCACTCCACCCAACGGGAAGGATAGAGAACAATACTTGTGCTCCTGGGTCCTTTAACCTATTAAACCTGTATTAGTTCAGAATTCAGTTATTCAGAATTAATATCAATCACATGAACCAACAAAGAAGCAATGCTCCTAGACAACCAAAGAGTATTTGACAATTGTAATGTATCGTTAATTGGTTATGAAAATTCACAATGTGCTAAAATTTCCCACTGAAAAGTGAAATTTCAATAGAAAGCCTTAGAATGGTGTGAAGCTATTTTATTTCAGAAGCGAGGTTAGAGTGCCATTTTGGGTTGTAGCATAGGCTGACACAAGGTTACTAAAACAATGGAAACATATTTACAATAAGAAGACAAAAACAGTCTTAGTCCTAGTTCAGACCTAATGCTAGATGTACAAAAAATTTCGTTATTCAATTCCAGCTTTGAATAGGCATCAGGGAATATGCCATATATTTTACAGTTACAAAAAGTCTACTCAACAACCTACAAATGAGCAGCAGCGCAATAAAGACACTTTACCACATCTGCAAGATACGAAAGTGATATAAATGTTATGGATATAAGGAATAGGTACTTGGAAAGTAGTAAAGTAACACAAACAAAAAAGAAATAATAAAAAGGATGCAGAGCACAATAAAATCCCAAAGACCAGAGGTATATGTTATTAGGAGTCCCTCAAACTAAAATATTTCTTATAAACTTTAACATTATACACAACCATAAAAAACAACAGATTATATTCTTTGATTTGTTGTCAATCTTGATTCACACAAGAAGAGCGTAGACAAAAAATATTTAAGACAGAGAAGATGGTGATTTATTAAATAAATGAGGTGGTGAAACTGTCTCTAGGGAGACATGAGACTTGCAGAAAGAATAACTCCAGGGCTGAAGTAGGTTATCAATAGCAATAAATTTGAAATAAAACATATGCAAAGACCTGCTAACAGAACAATAAGTGGATGGAAGCAATTTTGTTGGTCGAGTGACCAACTGTTTTTTACTAAGTAATCTGTGGCACATAAAGGAGGGGCTCTTAATGATCTTTGTTTATGACAACATATTTAGAGACTTTTTAGTGCTGAGGTAGACTGGAATACTGGGAATATATGAATGATTTTGTCTTAAAAATAAAGTTAAAATAAAATGACATTGTGAAGCCCAAGGTCTTGCATTCAGAAAAATTAACAAGAGGAAGAAAACAGCTTCCTGTCTTGTTTCTCACAGCAAAATGAAAGCTGAGAAGGATTGAAGGATGCAATTGTTTTTGAGAAAATGAGGGGGGATCTATATAAAAGAATGGTTTTGCATAAACCCAAATTTATTTAAATATGCTACATATCTATACTCTATAAATACACCATAGATTTATATTGTAAATGAGGAGGTTTATGAACATTATGAGATCTGGAAAAGCAGCAGTAGTTTTATGTAAAGGAGTTGTTTTTGTTTTCTGGACCAGAACAACAATTTATAGATGCTTTTCGGGAGTGTTAAAATAAAACTACTTCAGGGTCACTCTATTTCAGGCCAAAATCTTAATCCCATTCTTCTTTCCTTCCTTTTTCTTCACATTCCTTATCCTAATCTTAATCATATTCTTATTTCAGGCCAGAAGCTTATTCCAGATTCATCCCACTTACTTCTGAACCCCTGGTTCAGAACTTCACTTTGGTGACAGTACAAAACCCTGGACAGCACAAACACTTTAAATGCAGAAGAAATTAAAACCCCCCAAAAAAGTAGCACAGAAACTCTTTCAGAGCCTCCTTCTCATGTTCCTTTCAGTCACTGTCTGAAATACCTTCTGCCAATCTTTTGGAAGTGCTGCATACCAGAGACAAAAAGAAGTCTTTCCAGACTTCCAAGCTGCAAGTTGCAGCACTGCTTGTTCACACAAAGGTAGATTCCTCAGAGTATTTAATGCAAACCCCACCATATTTATCTCTGAGAGTCTGATTCAGAAAGTGAGGCTGGCTAGAACTGAGCTACTACTCACCTCAGCTTATGGTTCATGAATTGGAAGTCTCTCTCCTTCCTTACAGAGCAATCTTTAGAAGATACCTTAATGTATACAACCATGCATGCATTCTTATACGAGTGCAAGCTCACTAATAAATTTTTCTATGCTTAAAATATAGTTCTAAAGTATTGCAATATTCTAAAGGAAGGAAAAGAAATCTAACATGCCATTGCAGTCAAATCTTTTAGCAATGTTTAAGAATAATCTCTTATTTCCATTATGATTCAATACCATTCAAATATATAACTTTGAGACCATTTTTTCTTTCATCACACCACAGCTTACCTCATGCTTTAAATCTATTGTAAAGTCTGACTTGAGTGGTTCACTCTTCAACTTCTTTGCAAGCCTATGCAATTAGAGATTAAGAAACTTAATCAAACATATTAAAAAAACAATCACTAGTGCATGCAGGAAAGTGTGGCTGGTACTACTGACCACAAGTAAGGGGAAAAATAATAATAAATCACATTTTTGTATTTATTGCCTTGAGAAGCAACTTATGTTTATCATATAAATCCTTTTTAAAGAAAAATCTGATGTTAACATTAATTTTCAAGACATACACTTTGATACATTCTTCCTACACAAGAAGAAAGTTCTCATCTGGAGAAGGTAGAGAGTCTGGCATAAAATTTGCAACAGATTAAAAGCAGCAGCGCATCTGAAGCTCAGTATTGATCAGCATCTCAAACTACAGACAACATTCTCTTTCTGTGTATTTCAAAGCATAGTGTTTAAGGACTTTTCAAATCACGAGGACATCGATCCTTGCTATGGTAAGACCCATTCAACTTCTGAAATCTATGAACTTTTCAAATCTCATTTGAAAGCACCTAAGAGTCTAAGCAGAAATAAATATGTAGTTTGTCTGTACAGCATGAGAAACACTTCCAGAGGGCCATGCAGCCACTCTACTACCCAAGAATAAAACTACTGTCTGGGGGAGAATACATTCTTAAAATTACAATATGGAATTGAACTAATCAAACAGCTAGTACTGGACAACTATCAGCTACTTGATATAGGCAGAGTGAAGCAAAATAAATCACATGCACAGCAATGATACAGAAATCTATTTCTGCACTCTTGTTTAATTTTGAAGTGTTTATAATAATTCTACTTGGAATGTGTAGTATAATGGAAAATAAATGGGAAGTGACTTAAAATTCAATTCTTACTTGTTAACAAGTGGAATGCTAAGTGCCCAACCAGCAGCAAAATCCGGAAATTTAAAGACTGTAGGATTTTCAGCAAAGGCATAATGGTGAATTATTGTAGATTCTTCATCATATAATGCTTTACCTAAAAACCACTCCTGCAAAGGAACATAGGAAACAATTTTGTTCATCTACAGCATCCCTTTAGTGAAGTTGATTACTGCATTCATGCTGAATAAAGAAAACCTGAAAACAAAAACAAGGGAAGCACATTGTTCACAATTAATAATCTGGACAAAAATTGTACTTGGTGAGAAATGAAACTAAAAATTGTTCTCTGAAATCAAATACAGGCATTTTCAAACTCCAGAACATGCCTTGGCTTCCACCTGTTCAAAGAACACTGAATCCCAGAGTCATAGAATGGCTGAGGTGGGAAGAGGCTTCTTGAGATCACCTAATCCAAATCCCTGGGAATCAAGCAGGGTCACCCAATGCAGGCTGCCCAGGACTCTGTCCAGTCATGTTTTGAATACATTCCACAATCTCTCTGGGCAACCTCTATACCACCTTTTTCTTATTATGCAAACTCTTGAGACTTTTAAATTATTATTGAAGGAGCTCTGATATAAATCACCTTGAATTTTGTATCTGATGGACTACTAATGTATGTTAGCAACAAGGAATGGACTGTTACACTAAGATGACAATTACTATGTACAAAAGCAAAGTGGTTTATTTTCCTTTTATTACTGTGGGTTGGAATGTAATTTGTTATTTCATTAGAATCTGTATGTAATGCAAAGGAGAGAGTAAACCTGGCAAAAGGGCAGCATCTCGAACAAAAATGTTCATGTTTCTATTCCGAGAATATCAATTACAAGTAGATGTTTCTTAAACAAAAAAAAAAGGATATTCCAAAGGTCTTAATATATTCAGTCCTCCGTTTTGAAGACCAAGTGTTTCAAAAGGTAAGACCTCCAAATTGTTATTATTATTATCATTTTAGAAAAGAACTGTGAGAAAACATATGGCCATATGCCTGAAAAAGAAGTAAGTATGCTAAAGTGAGTCCTAAAGCAGAATTACAATAAAGAAGCAAAATATATTTCACACAGGAGATTTTGGCTTCTTTTATTACAAGCAAAGGACTGACACCAAGGTGGGGTTTTTTTCTGAACACTGAAAAATTTAAATATTAGCACCTTTCATGTCAGTTGCATTGCCAAATTTGCTTTGCTCCTTGGTGACTATACTTCTATTTTGTTCTGCAAGTCTTTTGGTGCTGTTTTTTTCCAATAGGTACAGAATATTTATCACCAAGGCAGATCAGAAACAGAATGCAAGGAAAACACCCTACTATTTTACATCAGAGACAAACTAGCATCAGTCATCCAGTCTGATGATAATCAGAATTTATAACAGAGAGGATAATGGGGAAAAGGGACTGCAAAACAGACGATATTAATCTTTTTATTTATGGTACATAATTTTCAGGCTATTCACAGAAAAAAAAATGGTTTCTCTGCTCAATTTTAACAGTTCTTCAACAGCTATACAGGCATTTGAACTGCTTCATGTTAAATACCTTGCTCTCATCTTCAGCAACAGAAATCTATACCCCTGTTTTAAGGTGTTTGGACACATCTTTTCCAACATTTGGCAAAACACACTCAATCACATTCAAAAAGAAAGTCAAATCTCTAAATTTTTATTTCACCTTAGACTTGTCAAATCTTCTGAGTGTTTCTACCAGTTTTATGACCTGTATTCTTGTATCTTCTTCACAGAAGAAAATCCATGAGGAGTTCCTACCATAGGTAACAGAGAAGCTAAAAAAGAAAGAAACATTTCACTAATATGGTGGCCTATGAACAAAAATGGCACATTCAAGGCACATTCCCCAAATATAAATAATTTGCCATCAATTCTTCATTTACACAGAAACACATTTACACAGAAAATTTTACTACTGATTTAGAATTACACATCCAAGGACTACTGTGAATGGATAAAGATACTGTCTCTGCTGCTATCTATTTATAAAAAAACCAGTTATTCCAGAAAGAAGGGAACGGAGATACGTAAAGAATTTCCATTCAGAAATGTACAGGTCTAACAGCCACCTATGAATTCAGAAGTCCATAGACAGTAGTTTTAGTTACCTTTCCCTTCTTCCGAGGGGCCTCACCATTGGCCATCTAAAATGTAACAGCACTGCAACAATCATCAAAATGCCTACTGACAGGTTTTCTCACAGCTGTAGGACACTGATCATTCCTGACCTAAAAACCTCATTAGCTTTTCCAGTACAGTGAAACTGTACAGACTGAAGGGACTACTCAAAGATAGCAATAATCTCAATGCAGGATTCCTGACTCCTTCAGAAAAAATGACATTCCCTGTTTCTCTGTTCTTCTAGCCTTAATTCTTCCACTACTCATCAAAACAGTCATATTAATTAATAATATCCTAATGGAAAAAAAGCCTACTATATTTATTTTTCCAGTTTCCTTTGCATGGCTTTTGGGAATGATTCCCAAGGCTAAGTACTTAAGGTCTCCAAGAGAGTCTTATGGAGACTTCAGAGCACAAATGTTTGGAGTTCAGACTGCAAGGAGACCCTGGAGATACCATGGTAAGATCCTGTTTTGGGTAATTTTTAAAAAAGGGATTTCTTCTCTGCTGAATGAACACGATTACTGAGATGAAATGTAGCAGGCCTTTGGGGCACAGTAAGGATACTGTGTCATGAGACATCCACAGATTGTATCTTCTGAAATTAAATATTTTGTCCAACTTAACCTGTGTCCAAGAACTAAAAATTAAAAATTTTCACAACTGCTTAGAGACCTCCTTAAAAATGCTGACAGCTACAGGACTGAGAAATCTATTCTTTGGAAGCAATTTTCTTATATAGATGCATCTTATACCACAATTAAAAGCATCATCAGCTGCTACAGGATGGCCTGAACTCCCTTCTTCCTCTTTTGTCCACTGAGAAAACAAAACAATACAAACTTCAAAACATCAACATACTTCGAAACTCCATGTCTTCATTTGCCAAAAGTACTAAGTGAAACAGTACACACAAGGAAACTCATATTCCAGAAATCTCAAGATGGAAATCCTCTACTTAAGATTCCTCTTCTGATTTCTAAATAATTTTCTTCTGCTTTCTCACACAAATGAGCATTTGTATTTTTTCTTTTAGTTTTGCTATCTTAAAAGAGCTGTATCTGTAAACCCTGTCACCATGACATAAATAATTCAGAAGAGGAACCACAAGGTCATTGAAACAGGAGCTAAGCAGGGAAGATGATTGATAGCTTGAACATCATCTTCCAGTTTTCAATTTACTTCAAATCTCTTCTGCTATTTTTCACAGTTTACATATATCTCACAGACAGCTGCTATACAAGCACTATTTACATTTTTCTACACAAAAAGTAATGGAAAGCAGAAGGAAAAGCATCCTGTCCTGCAACCACTCTGACCTAAAAACCTCACCCTGAATACATCTAATAAATTATATTAACTAAGTTAAAACTCAGTAGGCTGCAGATTTCAAATGCAAGCTTCAGGCAAAAGATAGTCTTCAGTACCATGGAAGTTCAGGATTACTAAAACAATTTCCTGACATTTTGCAAGATACTACAATGTAAATGCAGCATGTCCTCCTTGGAGCCATCTACATAGACTACAAAGAAAATATATCTGAGACTGCCTGTCTTTTCTGATCATACTAATACGAAAATTTGCCATATAAGCATTTAAAAAGATACTGAAACCTAAAACTTCTCACTAGAGAGACATACGGCCTCTTACAAACTCTATAAGCAATAAAAACCCAAAACAAGTATTATGATCTATTTTTTTTTCATTTATTCCACTTCATTCAGTCAAGTAATCTGAAAGATCAAAATTTCTGTAATACCTCACACCTTACACTGTAAGAAGTGGGGACCAAATAGAAAAATACACATTTAAAAATGCCATTTCTTTAGACTAGCTTACTTCCCTAATAATTTTAAAATGCACAGTGATTTGAAGAAGGCTGTCGCTCAGTTAAATTCTCTTATTACTGTTCTTTTATTTTAAATAAGCTTGTCTGATTTAATTAAATTTATCAGAAAACTGCTCTATAAAACAAAAAAATAAGAAGTACAGTACAAAAGTTAAAATATAAAGTTACAACTCATTAAAAATTTTTGCTTCTGAAAAAAATGGTCTGCATAACTAATACATATATTCTTGGTTACAAAAATTTCTGAAAATAACTGGCATTCATTACACTTACTCTGTCATTAATGGCAATATTGTCCATGCACCTTCATGTCTGTCGATCTGATGAATAAGCAGAACCGTAGGCAATTCCTTTAAGAAAAATACAAATATTCCCATGAAACTTGAATTATATGTACTTTCTTCCTAAACATCAATCAATCTTTAAAAAATTATTCTGGAACAACTAATTAGTTTTCCAGTTAGTTACTAGGTTTTGACTGGCAAGCAGCCCTGAAGAATAGATGACTTAGGATGGTATGAAACAAGGTGAACTGCAAGTTAAGGATAGTGCTTCTTCCAATGTGTAATTTTGTAATTGTCTTTTAGTTATAAAGCTAACAGACTTTGAATTCAATGCTTTGCGTAAGAACCCATGTAATCAATAGATCATAGTAATCTCCTTGCCATACCATAAAATCCCATGAAGAAATACTTATAAATAATGAAGGGTTTTCTACAAAGGCTTCCATTGGACAATCACATTACACACAGCTTAAGTGAGAGTTCCAACACTCTTTACTTTAAGCTGAGCTTTGGCTCGTCACACTAACATCATCACAAAACCCGATGGATTTACAGAAAAATCAAAATGAGGAGTTAGCATTTTTTTCTTCCTGAAAGATCAAAGAAGCTTTTCTACAAAGGAAAATACTCAAAAATTCCTTTGCTCTTTTGTTACTCGAAACCTCTTTGATGTGGCAGATCCCAGTGTCTAGCAGATAAGCTAGAATTCTGAGGTAGTTTCCAAGAAAACACCATTTAAACACAGCCTTCTGATAAACCAAGTGCACAATTTGTAATACACGTGGAAAGCTGGATGCAGATACATCCCTCAATACACAGGCAGTACCTTACTCCATCAGTGAGTCAAATCCCCCACTGCAGCATCATTGTGTCTGGGTGTGACACCAGCTAAAGACAAGGGAGAGACTCCCTGCTCACCTGATAGCCTGACAGGGGCTCACTGCCCACAGGAGCATGGGACTCACCACAGCATTCAGGGGAACAGCACTTTGGGTTGGCACAAAACTTCACGTGAGATGCTTAGGAAAGGGCACAAGGTCAGAAAAAGAGGGATCATGGTGTTTGAGGAGTGGTTTAAACCCAGCTGGAAATTAAGCACCACACAGCTGCTCAGTCAACCCCTCTCTTCCCCTATCCTAGCTGAAACCAGGCCAAGGAGGAAAAAACCATTGGTAAGTACAGGGAAAAAAGGGAGGTGGTCACTTGTAACAATTTGCTGGGCAGGACACTTGTCTTGCCATGGCCTGCTCTGATCACTGCAGTCTGTCCTGTCTTCTCCTTAAATTCCATTTCTCTTGTATTAGCAGGGTGCCCCATGGCAGGAAGGAAATGATGAATCTGACTCCATGTTCTTAGAAAGCTAATTTATTATTTTATGATACTAGATAATATTAAAGAATACTAAATTAAACTATATTAAAGAATCCTAAAAGGATACAGACAGAAGGCTAGAAAGATACTAAAGAAAACTTGTGACTCTTTCCAGAGCCTTGACACAGCTTGACCCTGATTGGTCATTAAGTCAAAACAATTCACATGAAACCAATGAAACAACCATCTGTTGGATAAACAATCTCCAACCACATTCCAAAGCAGCAAAACACAGGAGAAGCAAATGAGATTATATTGTTTTCCTTTTTCTCTGAGACTTCTCAACTTCCCAGGAGAAGAATCCTAGGCAAAGGGATTTTTCCAGAAAATATGATGGTGACACATTTCTAACTCCTGGGCAGGAGGCTTTGTGTGTCTGTATTTAGAGGTCTGTGTTCCCAAAGGCAGAGAGAGGACCATGAGTTGTAGGGGTGCACCTGTCTCTCCAGGACCTAATCTTTTTCCACTTACGCCTTGCATGTGCCAAACATTCCTGCTTGATGAATGCTTTTTGTGAATGATGCCATTAACATAAAATTCACACTTAAACACAAAAATAATTTCTTTTCTAAGAAAAGCTCTAAGATAAAGTTTACACTATTTGCTGACTCTGTCAAAGTTTACTTTAAATCCTTTTAAAGTGCAGTTAAGCACATCACCTAGAAATACATAAAACCTCCAAATTTCATATACTAAAGAAAAAAAAATCTCTACTGCTCTAAGGAATAACTGTGTCTCTCAGGAGTGCATTAACCTTATACAAAAATAAGGATTTATGCTATTGGAATGACCCAAATTGAAAAGAAACAATGCCAAAACTCCAATTTGTAACAGGATATTCACCCGCATCTCAAAAAACAACATTTCTGATTTATGAAAAATTTACTGAAAAACCAAAAGTTCAGAGCTTTTAGTGGAAGGGGCAAATCTTAATCATAGCATTCTCAACACCTTGTATTTCACTGAAATGTGAAAATGGTAAAATTTACTTGGGTATAGTTTTATCTTTATTGACTTTATTTACTTGGATTTATTTATTTTTATTTTTAGTATAAGTTTATGGTAAAATCACAAAATTATGCTTACTTAAGGGGCTGTAGACAGGAAGATAAAAGGGTAGACCTCTGTCTTCACAAGAACATTTATTTTTACACGCATACAAAACCTGCCAGTATTTGTAGGAAGCCATGTATTTCATGCACAAAAGACAAAGAAAATAGTAGTTAATAATATACTCAGCATCTCTATCACACTGAAGGCTGAAACTGGATTAATTTTAGATAAAAGCAGCATTTACCCATGCAAAAGATATTAAGTAAATTACATAATCTAAGTAGCTGTACCATTATACTCTATCTCCTTTGTGCAGAGCAAAGGAGTGATGATAAAGAAAAAGCACTCTCTCTTGAGCTAATCCAATACTCTTAAAAGGTATCTTTTCTCTTTGATATTCTCATAAACCTGCTCTCTTTCTCTACCCAACTTCCTCTAAAACATGAAAATACATGTCCTGCAGGATCCTTTCCTTCCACTCACCTCTAACCATGCATTAATTCTAATTTAATAAAGGAGATGCTTAAAACACACTCTAGAGATCTAAAACAGCCACTTTCAAAAACACTGGAGCATTTCTGCTGCTTTTCCTTTCTAATTTTTACTCTGAACCTAGTGGAACTGGGCTGACCTATTCATTTTATTTATTCCATCTTCAGTACAAGGACAGAACAAAAAAGCAAAACATATCTGGTGTCAGCTTTGAGGAGTGGAAGGGCACGTGCAGTCAAGGTAATGAAATGTAACTTGCACACTCTGTCTATCTCATAAAACTCTCCTACAAATGCATCCATGGCCTTTACTGCATTCACTGGTTATTCTAGCTTGAAACTATTGTTTCCACAGTTACAAAACACATGTGTTTTCACACTTACCAACATTCTACATATGACACAAGTAAAGTATCTCAATCTAAATAACATAATTTAACCACTTTTTGAAGACTGAGAAACTACTCTCTCCACTTACACAACTGAGCTGACTTTAAAAAGCAAAACCAAGAAATGGAATTGCTTGTGGTCTGAAATACAGTATGAGATGTTTTTACTCCAAATACCACCTACTCTATCAGCAGAGTAAGATCAGCAATACCTGTCGCAGATGACAATGGCAAACGTTAAACAAATGAAAGACTAAGTGTGAATAAAGGGGTTAGATCCACATTTTCAAGCCAATTCCAAAGACACAGACTCACACAGCCTCATTTGTACCTTAAAATCATCTAGTATTTTTAATGCAAGCTGAAGTATGAATGACACAATCAATTTCACACTAAATCATCAGGAGAACTCTGGTTTTTGAATCTAAATATTGAAAGTTCTCTTCATTAACATGAAAAAGACTTGGAGAACTAGCATATCCAATAAAGAAAAGGTAATTCAGAATAAAATAATTAAGAACTAAGTAAGAGAATTGTTAACCTGAAACAAGTATCTGTATTCTTTCTGCACTACATGGAATTTCATATCAATCTACCAAATCCTATATGAGAAATGTGCAATTTAAAAAGAACAAAACCATACAGGGTAAAACCAAAATGAAATGCTATGGTTTCATAGACTACAAGGCCAAAATGGGCTTCTGTATGCACCCAGGATGGCAGAGATCCACCCCAGCTAAAATGGGATTTCCAGGCTAGGTCACATCCTCCATGATCCTCTAGCAGAACTGTGTTTGCTTTGTTTTCCTACAAAGTAGTTCACTGAATTTCATCTAAGCATAACTAAACCTTGCCCTAAGTGTATTCTTTTGTGAGAACACACTTTATTAGAACACAACTCACACTAGATCTTGCTCAGCACTATTAGTTATATGTCCCGTGTGAGATGATTTTGCAAGTAAGGCATAGAAACAGATCCAGAACTGCAGTGAAATGCAAAACACGATGGTAATCTGTTCATTGTTATATTACTGAGTCACCTGAGCAGAGCAAAAAGCCATCTTGTAATACACTGGAGAAAAAGAAAGTAGGGTACAGGAATTTGCTCCTAATGAGTCCAGTTTGCTCATATCTGTAGGTGTCTTGCATTTATTATCTCTGTGCTTTGTGAGCTCATTAAACTGCCTTTTAAACTCCCCCCAAAGCTGAGGGGTAGGGACCTAAACCCTGAGCCCTTCTGCTGAACTGCACAGGTCCAGACTCAGAAATGTTTTCCTATCTCTACATACCCTTCAAGCACGTAACAGCATTTTCCCTCCTCTCTTATCTTCTTTTCAGTAATCAATCCTAAGACACATTCAGAGCTAGCCTACCTTCTCAGCCTTCCCTTGGGAGGTTAAATAAGCCAAGCTCTTACAGTCATCTGTTACGACTAATTTGACAAAGTAGAGCTGTGGAATACATACTGCAGTCTCCCTACAGCTTTATTTTCAGAAACATGCCAATTCTGTAGACATCCTGAAGGATTTCTAAAATAAAGTAATACCAATAGCAATAGTAAAAGAAAGTAATAGCAAATCTTCTACCTCTAAGCCCAGCAGGTCAGACAATTTACTGGGAATTTCCAGCTTCAAACATTGTACCAAACACTTCATCTTCTCTATATTCTAACAATTTCCTTAAATATTGAAAATTACAATACATATTTAAATTATTTTTCATGTTTTAAAGACATAAATATCAATTTTATCAGAGCCTCATTTCCAAGAATCCAAGATAAAATATTATTTCAATAATCCCATTCAAATAAAACCCATGGATGATTTAAAGTACTATTATACATTACTACTGTAAAAGAACTTTGCTTCTGTTTAACACGTCTGTTATTTAGGAGCTTCTCCAAAGTTGTCCAGTCCTTTTGATTTCCTGCTCTATTTCTTCCTTTAGGCTTCATTCATAGAATCCTAGAACAGTTTTGAGTTGCAAGGAGCATTTAAAGCTCTAGTCCAGGCCCCTCCAGTGAGAAGGGACACCTTCAGCTACATCAGGTTGCTCAGAACCCCAACCAAAATGATCTTAAATGTTTCCAGGGATGGGATAGCAACCAACTCTCTGGCAAACTGTCAGTTTTTCACCAACATCACTGTAAAAAACTTCTTCCTTATGCTGAGTCTCAATCTACTCTCCTTTAGTTTAAAAATTTTACCCTTTCCTTATTATTACAGGCTCTCTAAAAAGTCTGTTCCCCTCTTTCTTTATAAGCCCCCCTTAAGTACTGAAAGGCCACAATAAGGTGTAAAAAACTCCCACAACAACAAAACCCATGATTCTAATAAGGCACAGTTTCCAATAATCGCTGCTCCTCAGGAAGCCCAAAGTAATAAAGTATAATGTACTATTTTCCATTAGAGAGAATTTCTACTTCTCTTCTACTCTCAGATGCCCGGTTATCATTTTAAAAAAGAACTGAGTTTTCATAATATATTATGTGTAATTTCAGAGAGTTCAGTGAAAGGCCACAGCTTTCACAAATTTCACAAATACCCTGCTTTCACAAATCAAGAGCAAAAAAACCAAAGCAAGTACTGTGTGCAAAAAACCACAGCAAGTACTGTGTGCAAATTAACCAATCAGACCTTATTTTGTAACAAGACAAATAAAAAGGTGTGGAAAAATCTGGAAAAGTTTTGAGTGCTTATTATAAATGCTACCACAGATGTGTATAATAAGACACTAGCCTAGGATGACAACAACATATTGCAGTAAAGTGCCATTTGTTTGCTCTTCACTTGAGTGAATAAAAAGCAGTGAGGAATACTTTCTCCACAGCTCACAGTTTACAAGAATTCTAAATAAATGCAATGATGCGAAAGACAGATGTGTGGTATACAGTACATAGCTATTATTCAGGAAAGCCAATATTAGAGATGAACCACTATAATTATGTTGCCTGGTCCAAGTAAGGTCTAGAATGTGTTTAAGATAGGATTTTAGTATTGTAGTTGATAATATTCATGTGTAAAGTGAGTTTTTACTTAAAAGCAAATTTTTTCTCAATCACAACTAGTGCATAAACACACTTCAGGTTGGATATTGGGACAGATTTCTTCACTGAAAGAGTGATTAGGCATTGGAACAAGCTTCCCAGGGCAGTGGTGGAGTCACCATCCCCACAAGTGTTCAAAAAATTGAGCAGATGTGGCACTTCCTGATATGGTTTAATGGGTGTGGTGGTATTCAAAGACTTGATGATTTGGAGATCTTTTTCAACCTTAATGATTCTATGATTCAAGCAATGAAATAAAGCAATTTAAGGGGTTCAGATGCTTCTTTAAATTCTTAGATTTATATTCATGGAAAGCCTGAAGCATCTTTCACTGGCAGTAAGATTGAGACCTTTGTCTCCCAAGCTAAATCAGTGTGATCCATGGGGGAGCAGGTCCCTTCCCCACAACAGGCTCTGGCCAAGTAAATCTAATGTACCTATTTTAACTAGGGAAGAAGAGAAGGAACAGGAGAGCAGAAAAAAGCTTCCACAAGGCAAGAAATTTGGTGAATGTATTTCAAGTATAGATGCTCAGGAGAATATACAACAACAAAACAACTGTCACCAGGTAATGATTTTAATCTGATGATTTAGTAATTCTAGTCTCATGCATACTTCAGCATTCTATTCAAAGATGACTGAGCAATTTTAATATAACCAAAACAGTGGAGGAGAAGCAATCTCTTATTCTTTATAGCATCTCTTATTCTTTACTAAGAAAAGAAATACCTTAGTAAAATGGGTTTGTTCAAATCCTATTAGGTATGCAGAAATTGCTGCTGAAGGGGCTGAGAGAGACATTTACCCTAAAGCACTTTAAACTTCTGAATTTCTTGTTTATATTTTGCTCTGACATGTCAAGACATCTCTGTGAGGTGACAGGTCCTATTTTCTGCATTAAAAAAGTGAAGGAAGCTATCACATATTTGATTGGTAAAAGCAGTGATATAAAAACGGTCTATGATGTGCAAGGCAGGGCTGAGGGCAGCCCACTGATCACTGCTAAAACATTTAAAAGATCTCATTAGTGCAGAATTATCCGACTGCCACAAATTCCTTCAAATCTGCTGAGCATCCATTAGAGGAAAACAATCCTGTTCACCTTCCAATATAAACTGTAGGTAACTTTTACAGTTCCAACAGCTAATGAGCAAGGCATCAATTCTGCTGATAACAAAGCCTAGCAATTGTCAAAAGGATGCCAGTACCTTTGCAGAATGAGAAGCAAGGGCATATTAGAAAGTCAAAGATCAAACAATTAAAGCAAAAAGCTAGGAGAACAGCTGGAGGAAAGCAAAGATAAAACAAAAGTCACTCAAATGTGTAAAGCCCTGCAAGCTGACCTTGAAGAGAGTTAAGACAACTCCGAAATACATTTTCCAAACTAAGCAGTATCTTTTGTACACTTTTCCTGGACCACTTTCAAAGGGTTTTATTTTGAATGCTCCTCACCTTTCTACAAAGAGAGTATAGAAGCATTTCACAACAGGAGCCCCCAGATATTGAAGCCCCAGAATGAGCAGTTGGACTTTAAAATGCAAATCCTAAAAGGAATGAAGCATTACAAAGAAAAACAAAGAAAAGTGACCAAGAGCATACTGATACTGGGCAATGTATGCAAGCAGAATAAGTAACATAACATAAAACAAACACAGGTGCTAACATGGATAAAAAAGTAGAAATAGGAACTTCATACACTGACCACTTAAACACACACTCTTATTAGGGTTTTATACTGCAAGCTCTCCCCACATAATAAAAGTGTAGTTTTATGGACAGATTTGGGAAATAAATGTAAATATTAAAGTTGCGCATGATGTTGTAAACAAAAGAATGAATAAATCCTTGTAGGAAAAAAAAAGAGAAAGTTGTTGCTAAGAAGGAAATAAAGGGCACACTACTATTTTACACAGAAAACCAAAGGGAATCAATCTAGTAATATGAGAAATTTTGATGTTTAAACGTGCCTGTTTTAATTTAAAAAATAGGGTTGATCTAGATATGGTGGAAAACCTTGCCATAAAGACAAATTATTGTAGACACAGAGATGGAGGGGAAGGTCAGAATGTAGCCCAACGCCTCACTTAAATATCTGTTAAATCTTGTTAAAACTGCAGGATAAAAAAATGAATTGCCTGATCAGTCTCAGCTGAAAAGTGGCTTCCATGAAATGGGAAGCCATTACAGGAGGGAGAGAAGTAAACAGGATTTTCATACTAGAGTCCTGAATTTGAGCAAGTAACTGAAAATTGAAGCAAGAGGTATATTATGGATTGCATTGAATTTATGGCATTAATTTTGAAAAGTCTCAAGCAAATTTATCTATTTTATCTAAATATACAAATCAGTTTAAAAATAACTCAGTTGCCTTGAAAAAGAAGTTTTTCCACTAAATCCTATAACCACAACATTATTAATAGGACCCCATTTGATCTTTAGACTTTTCAGGAAAAGTTATAGTTTTTTGAATTGGCCAAGGGTGTTCAATGCAAGAACCCTCCAGGACCCAAAGCAAAAAACATCTCCTACTCTACTAGACCAGTTTTCATAGGGAAATATACAGACTTTTGTCTTCTAAACAATCACAGGAAATTAAAAAGCACTGACTGCACCTAAACTACCTAACATTACTTAAAAAGGTAATTTTTCAAAAACTTTATTTTACCTCTTTTCTCATTTTGAAAGTAATAGCAAAAAAGTAATCCTGATTTTGACTTTTTTAGACAGAAAGGGCATAGTCCCAAATATTACCATTTTACACTCCCAACAGCTTCCTTATTCTTATTTGGTGCTTCTTATGAAGGTCTAATTTACAGAGGTTAAATGTTCCATAATCTCAAAAAATTAAGAAGATTGGTAGAAACAGAAATGAATTTTTGTCATTGCTAAATTCTAACTGAAGAGTTTTGGCTAATATTCAATAAATCGCTAGGGAAAATGTTTTTAAGCAAGAACAAAATACTGACATCTACTGGTGACTGGGATTACAGATTAGTTTCACATTAAAAAAATGTTTTAAGTGCACCATGAAAGAAAATAAATGGACAAATCACTTGTTAAGATTAATGTCAGTTACTCAATCCATTTTGAAGTGAGGCATATGTGCTAGTTTAATGAAGTAACACAAATCCAGCAGTTGGATTCATTTCTCATTTCAGACTAGCAGAAAATAACTAATGAACCCTTATGGACTAAACATCTATTGCTTGGGCCTGTAACAACAGAGGAGTGAACCTGATGATTCAGTCTTTTGTTTTCATACAGCAGTTGTCTTTGAAAACACAAGGATTGAACTTTTTTGCCTGAAACTAATTTCATGTGTATTCTCTGCAGTGAAAAATGCCAGCTTCAAATGTTGATATGCAGGGTTGCAGAGATGATCTGCCCCATGTCCATAATCAGCATTACTGGGGAGTGTCTCACAGTGGCATTGTGAGTTGACCAAAACAATCAAGATGTACCAAGAACCTCCTGATTATGCCCATACATTTTTTTTTCTTATACACTGATGGCTTTCCCCTTTTCCCAAATTTCAGATATAAGATTATTGGTGGGATTGCCATCGCTGCTTCTCTCAAGACACCATGACTGCTGTTCAAGAGGTAACTTTAAGAGTGGAAAAGCATCATCATTTCAGCATTTCCATAAAGGCATCTTCTCAAATAGGCAATAAAGGTCTCTAGAAGCCAGGTCAATTTCAGGTATAACTCTGATTACAAAATTACTTCGCCTCTTTCCCACAAAACATGCTTATATTTGGGCCCCACTGAAACCATTTGTACTTCTACTTACTGAACTTTTTATTACTCATATTCTGCAACATCAATTACAGAACTCAGCTAAAATCCTCGGATTTAACAACTGACACCATAATCCTCTCTGCACACATTGTATCTGAACACTTGTCTCAATTCCGAAGAGGACTCTGAAAGAGCAGAACTCTGCAGAACAAAGGCTGTTCACATGACTGATTTCATTAAGGGATGAAAAATTGCGTTTAGAATGGATTTAATTACAACAGGTTTGATAAGCTTGGATAAATGAAGCCTAAAACATCCAGCAATCTGATTTAGGCACTACAAGACTAATGTACATAAGACAATTTATATCAGATTTCTTTTTCCTTTACAACAAAGAATGTGGAAATGAAAAATAGGTCAAATAACCTCACAGAAAGCTATTTCATATGAGGGGATGTAAGCCACTCTTAATTTTTTCTGTATTTATAAAACATGAAGAAAATAAAGCATTGTTTATGCACACCGAACTTTCAGTGTAAGTTTCTTAAAAACCTCTTTTTTCTAGGGTTATGCTTTACAAATCAAATTTCCCATTAGAATGTAAAGTACAACAAGCAGCTCTCAGGTCAGTGTGACCCACCAGCAGGTCAAGGGGAGAGTCTGCAGAGGAATAGTTAGGGAAGGGAAAAGAGAGGTGTAGAGAACTGCTGCTGCAGGAAGGTGGGAATCCTGCCTTAGGAATTTACTGTCCACACACATTTCTGTTCTACTGCCACCATGTCACAGCTGTGCAATGGAATTCTGACAAAATCTACATTACAGCACATTCACTGGCTCCATTAAAATACTCTAAAATATCTAAAATTATTCTAACTAATAATTACATTGTTATGTTTTTCACTTCATAAAGAATGCATCTTTTTTTCTTTGTAAACACACTATAGTCATATCGAAAAACTGCCTTCTTCCAAGTCTTTCTTATCCCTTTTGCACCAAATGCCATCGAAACAAAAACAGCTGTTACACAAAAAGGTTGATAGTTGAAATTAAAGTAGTGATAAATCACAGTGTACAATAAGTAAATAACCACTGAAATAGTTTTCTTATAAGCACACAGAAAGCAATTAGAAAATAAATAGAATGGATTTGAAAAAAGGCACAACAAACCCCAATATTTTTAGTAAAATACGGCAACAGAATATATAACAAGGTGCACTTATTATTATCTCAACTTACCTTTCCAAGATCTACAGCCTGTTTCAAAATATCTCTTTTTAGATCTTCTGCTCTCTTGGAATGAAAAGAATTACTTTGACTCTGGATGACAAATACAATTCCTTTTAATTCTGTAAGCAAGAAAATAAGAAGATTTAAAGATAAAAGAAATTATTTTCTGATTTGCTCTGAAGCTAGTGAGAACCCAGATGTACATAGGAATCTATTACACAGTAATACTTTAATTATAGAAATATTTCATGAAATAGCAAAAAGGCATTATTTCACACACACAAAAATCCAAACCAGCCCTTTTCCAGATTCATTTTAAAAGAGCATGGCATGACTGGAAGACGTGCAACAGTTAACAGCAGTCACATTCATGAGGTTGCTTTTTCTCCAAGACACCAGCACTCCTTGTAACCAGAGTTAAAAGGTGTTCCTCACAGACCAGCATCTCCCCTCACCAGGAAACACATGAACATGAAACAGAAAAGCTGCTTCCCAAACAAAAAGTTTAAAACTCTACCCAGAAACAAACATCAGGCGGAGAGGCACACACACAAGAACACTGAGCTGATACTCTTATCTAATATGACAGCACCAATATCTCACACGTGTCTTCACACTGTTTAAGGGCATCATAACAAAAAAGTTTAAACAGGAGAGAAGACCAAGGGAAATTTAAAAGAAGATAGTGAAGTAGCTTTGCAAACATTTATGGATTATAAAAGTGCCTATTGTGAAATACAAGTAGATGATGAAGCAGGTAGCCAAATTTTCTTGTTAATAGGAGATAGAATAATCCCTCAATACTTGGAAATCTTAGAAAACAGGAAGATATGATCCCATTCAGAAGCAGAGCACAGCAGACAACAACAAAGGATGAGACAATAAAAGGAAGAGGACAGATGCCTTTTCCATAACTCTTACCAAGTTTGATCTATGCTGTTTAACCCACTCAAGACCTTTAACTAATCAGTGAGGAGGATTGTTTGGCCACAAAAGGCTGAAATTTACAGATACCATGTAGAAAGTGTACCAGGAAACTCAGAATATAATAACTTGAGACAGTGCCACAAGGAAAGAAACTAATGCCCATGAGATCTGTACAGAATGTTGAAAATTGTGGAGAAGAAGGAACAAAATCACATTTAAAAAAACAAACAAACAAACAAGGAAGAAGGAAAGTCTGAAGAAGGAAAGAAGTAACCGCAAGGAAAAAGAGTAAAACTGAGCCCATGAAGAAGGATCACAAGCAAAACATTGTGAACAGAAAGAGCATTAATATCTGCACTAAGGTTATGAAAAGATTGCTATGTCCAACACCTGAGGATTGATTTCACTGCTTTGTTGCTCTGAACAGTTATTTGTTAATTTAGACCTATGATAGCTCAAAGCTGCAGTTAGATGTTTTTCTACTTTTCCCTCAATATTATTTTCCCTCAATTTATTAGCTTATTCATCAAGACAATTGTTAAATTGTGTGAAGTTTCTGGTGTTATATTACAGAGGTTGAAAAAGCATTGGTTTAGATATCAGTATTCATTTCACATTTTTCCCACACAGTGTAGGAATCAACAGTGTTCATGCTCTGAACCACCAAACAAACTGCTTAAAAATCCCATGCATAATAAAAACTTCTGAATAGCAACTAATTGCTACCTAGCAAGATCTTTGCTGGATTTCCTGTGCAAAAATTAAAATCAGTGCGTGAAAACTGAAACTACACTTTGTTGATGCTAATGAGAGTCAAAGGGCTAAACCTACGTGCACAACACCAAAAACACCTACAGAGACAAAAAGCAAACACTACCTTGTTTTTAGTAATTGCTGTTTTAGTACCAGTATATTTACAGATATGGAAGCATCTGAACTACACTTAGTTTCACTTATGGTACATTTAACAACATCTGTGATATTCCACATTAGCATTCTTTCTAGGAGTGAGATAACATCTAGTTTGATGATTAAATCAAATGGAAATAGTTTCCTGTGCTATAGGTAAAGTTGTTAATAACAGACATATTCAGTGTATGAAAATGTCAACAGAGAATAGTTACAATATTGAACACCTCAATTGTTTCTCAAGCTGAGAAACAGCCAATGAAGCAAGAGAAAGAAGTCTTTTGAAAGATTAATTTCCAAAGGTGCTACTGATCTGTATATAATAGTTCAAAAGAGAAGAATGAAATATCAGAGGAACTAGGAACCATTAAGAAATACATTCTGTTAAAGCCCTTACATTTTACCTATAGAAATGGGTTGAAAGACCTTAAAAAAAACCAAAAAACCCAAACCTCAAACCAAAATAACTTTATTAGGAAGAGGCGAAAAAATGATGTATTGCATCAGACCAGCAGTTCATCTAATCCACTACATGTTTTTAACAGTAGTAATAGGAAAGACACCACAAAACCTTTACTTTCTCCAGTGCTCCTCATACCCTGAGAGCATTGACAACTATTACATTAGGAAATGCCAGAAGACAGACATAATTAAGCTGGGTCCTTTTAGAACAAGAAGAGCCAAGTCCTGAGGGTTTAGCAGAGTGAAAAGTCCACAGTTACAGTGCAGAGAATGCAAGTCAGGTCTGTTAACTTTTTGCCAGAAGGACATCAGACTGGCCTTCAGAGAAGGCAGAACCTTGCAGAATTTTTACTTTCATTATTCATCACCTGTCCAGCAGCAAGAAGTGGTTTTACCACTATTTTACCTATCAATGTTTGACGCGCTTCTTAAATACTTGCTTCTAGATATTACAAAGTAATTATAATTTTTTACAAGCAATTTCCAATAGCCTTGGAAAATTCAGTTTCATCTTAAATTGTTACAAGAACAGCTAAGTATCATAACATTTTATTTTAAACTATAGTGCACTACAAAAAGCAATTCATCCTTTTCACATTGCAAGTGCACATGTGCACAGAAAACTTAACTACAAGAACTGCAAGTACAATCAAAGATTTAGAATTTTCTCTTTGATGAGACTACATGAACAAAGAAAAGAAAAAAAAAAGTATTTGTGAAACAGCCCTATACTCTACTTACCTCTGCCTATTTTACTAATTGTTCTACTTTTTTCAGAGTTCTAGAAGAAAGAAAGGAAAAAAACCAAGTAAGAATATACACAAAGCCTCAAATATTTCTACAGAAGCACACTGGGAGTCAAAACACTCATCACATTATAAATTATACACAGAGGTTTTAACTCAAAAACTAATATGAAAAATAACATAAAATGTTATTCATCATCAAGAATTGCAGGAGATATCCTATATGCTTGCATACTATTACTCAGAAAATACAGTAAGACTAAGAAAAAAAAAGAGAAAATGCTTTTCCATGACTCAATTTATACCAGAGCTCTTCAAATTATTACTAACAGTGTCTTTTTTCTTTATTATGTATCTCCTGAGCACTAGATTTGGAATATGGAGCTCTACAATAAAAACACACCTGTTCAGTGTGGGGGAAAAAACCCAACACACTATTAATTTAATCTACTATCAAGCTTCTATCAAACCTAAAGGAATCTATCAATTCTATCTATCAAATCTATCTTCTATCAATTCTTAAAGGAAGACTCAAATGCAATTCATATCAAGACAAATATCAAAAGGTTGTTGCACATAGCATGACTCCACTGGAATTTACTCAGGTATGACAAACATCAGGTATCTATGCACTGCCTTAGAAAATAGTAGGAAGGAAAACAGAGCCTTCATTTGTTGCACAATTTATCCCAGGTGACAGCACTCCAGTGATTTGGTTTGTCCACATGAAAATCAAACTCATCTTTACTAATTGCATAAGAATATTGTAAGACCTATATTGGTTCCAGTGTTTTAAGACTTTTAGATAAGAAATGCCATACATTTCCTCAGTAATAAGCTCATACATAGTTTTCCTACCCTTGAGACAAGTTCTATTTCTAAATACTGAGCCCCCTTCCTTTTTTTTAAATATCAGGTGTATGTAATCCTTTTAGCTCTACTTGCATCAGATGATCTTTCCTCTGACTTTTACACTGAAATGAATAAGCTCCAACTTCCCTGGCAGCCATCTGTAAAACCTTTCCAAAAATTACTGCAACTGCATCCATTCATATGATCCTTTTCCTGCTGCCTGGGTCAATAAAGTTTAAAATATGTGTTATACTATCAACTTATTTTGATATCTATACACAACACTGGCGTTATATAGCACAGTTAACATTCAAAGCTAATCTGTATCAGAAAAAACACAGGAATATTGATTTTCCATGCAAACAAAAACCTATGTGTTTTGTGGTACACTGTGTGAAGAGTAAGCCATATTTAAAACTACTTTCATTAAAACACAAAACAGTTGTTGCCTGTTATAGTCCTGTTAATATTATTTTTTTTAAAAAAGGAAAAAAAAAGGTATTTTGGCCTGAAGAGGTCTAGGAAGCACCTCTGATCTCATCTGAGGGGAGGTTTTGAAATCTAAAATATTACGAAAGCCTTCATAAATTATATCCTATATAAGAAGGTAACAGCTGGATTGAGACAGCCATGGAATTTAACAAACAGCAATCTATCAGTAATGACAACAGAATGACAACAGAGTCTTCCAGACACTGTGGCAGATCAGCAGTTTGCAATAGGGATATTTTTCACCTAGAAAAATTACTGTAGTTACAGCAATCATCATCAAAACCAAAAATTATTTAGAAATATATACTTCTGACTACACTGCTATTGTATTTGATGTCGAATCACTAGATCTAAATGGCAGCTATAGATTCTAACTATCGATTCATTCCAGTTTTTTTATTTTCCTCCCTTAAATTTCTTTTATACATACACAAATATCTGTTACAAATATGTACTCATATAAAAATGGTAGTCAGAAGTCTGTGAAATGACATACATGCATACACACCTAACAATCAGGATGCTATTTAAAGCTAGGGCTAGCTCTGACCATTAGTTCTCCTCATCTGGTTAATTTGAAATTTCATACACGAGCTTTGCTTGAGCCGTGACCTGAGTGGTAATATGTAATAATGCTAATTTGGCAGAGTGGCAGCCATTTCCCTCTCAATGCATTCTATATTTAACAAAACCAAGAAGGAAGAAAAATGAATTAATTTGAATTTATATATTTTGAGTTTTGAATTTTATATATTTTGAGTTTATATACTGAAAAACTTTGAATTAATAAAGGTTATATACTCAAAAACTTTTCTCAACAGCAATAGCACTAAGAACTTATATGACCCAGAACAGAAAGACATCACGTGAAATTTGGTACTACTGAAGTCAATAATTAAAATAATCAATGCCACAGATATTAGGCTTTTTGCTCAGGTTTATTCCAGTTTATTTTATAATGTCTGTAAAATGTTCCTGCTCTAGCAATTAAAATTTATTACCTGCAGCACTGGTAGTTCAGTCTCATCTTCTGCACCTTCAGAAACTACACTTACAGCAAAAGCTGAAAGAAAAAATAGACTTCTTTCATATTACAGGAGCTCACTTTAACAACTGATAAAATTCTGCAGAAAAAAAAAAAACACCACAAAAAAACCAACCCCCCTCTCTCCCTACCTGAAAAAAGGTAGATTTTTCACATTAAATCACACTGTATTTGTAATAATCTTTGTGAACGTGAGAGTCTATTCTTATAGAATTTATATATTTGCTGCCTGACAAGTCCCATACCATCACTGAAAAAAAAAAATCACTCTGATATGAAGCCAACTTTTCTTGGCTTCAAGGCAAATAAATCCCTTAAAAAAAAAATCTGTTCAGTCCAGTAGCTCACTTGGTAACAGCTTAATGTGCTACCACCCAGGAGACCTGCAGTGCACTGTTTTTAGGTTAAAGTTTGGATTACCAAGGCTTCTCTTGGAACCACAGAAACTTACAGTGGCTTACAGAAATTTCTATCAAAAGTGAAGATGCCCATCATAGGCTTTGAATGCCAGCCACCTTTAAACAACATTCAAACTTGTAAAAGTATGAGACCCAAATAAATGTTTACAAAAAGAACGGGGACCCCACAGAACTATTCTGCACAGAAGTAACATTATCTTAAACTATTTATAGTGACACCACCCTTTGCATACACTTCTGGTTTGTATTAGAAAAATTAATCATAAAATGGGTTCTGGTGCTACTTTTTTTGCTGTTGATGTAGTCAATTTGTCTCAGCCTGCTCATGTCTAAAAGTAGCTCCATTTAACATAAGAAAGCCTTGCTAAGATTCTTCTCAAGAAATCCTTTTCTTAAAATCACTAAAGAGATGCAAATGAAAGCAAATTGTTACAATTTGGAAGGAATTCAAGATACTATTCTTCATGGTCAAATTGATGATTTTCTTAAAAACTGGGGCAGAAAACAGATTCAAGTGGATTGTCTCACGACAAATTTAAATTATTTATTGCTTGAAATTGACTTCAGAGTGAATTGTTGGCCATTATCATTCCCTTGATGCACTAGAAACCTACACTATAGGACAGCAAGACAAGATTGTCCTGGGTCTAGGGTGCCCCATCTCTGAACACCTACATCCTTATGTTCTTCCAGCTGGAGATCAAATTTCATCAAGTGTCCAGGAGCTGAGGTTCACAGTGACATCTCAGGTCCTGATTACCCTGCATCTCAAATCACACAGCTAGATCCAGACATCGCAAAAATCATTCTAACACAGCAGACTCATGGTGGACATAAATCAGAATCACAGAACATTCTGACTTGGAAGGGACCCACAACTCTTAAATGAGTGGCCAGTACAAGGATTGAATGCATGTTAAAAGCACCAGGGTCTAACCAAGTGAGCAAATCTCAAGGTCATTTTCCTTCTTGTCTCCCAATATAACAGTATTTACAGATTCAGATAAGGAGTAGCTTCCCCTACAGCAACCAGATCCACACCTTCTTCTTGACACAGTCCCAATTACAAGATCAACACATAACATCCTTATTCCAGGAAATGTATTAATTATGTAGTATTAACCTGAAGACGTGTCACCTCATAAATTCAGCTTATTCACAAGCCTAATTTTCAGGTTTTAATATGCACCTGAGGAATGACACATGAAACCTAAGACAATTGTGACTGACAAGAGATGCTGCCTCTGTCACCAGAGTGCATTCAATAACCCATGCCACACTGCTCCTAAGCTTTATAAAATATTAACACACATGGTCTTTGAAACAAATCAAACAATAATCAGATCACCTATTTCACATCACATCTTTGAGAGCACAGATAAAGCTCTTCAGGATATTAATTAAACAACCTACTCATCCTGGTATTACAGAACCACAGATTGTTGAGGTTGGAAAGGATCCCTAATGGTCATTTAGTTCAACCCCCCAGAACTGTATCCTTAGGACCTTGTCCTAAGTTAGGTTTTGATTATTTCCTACAACAGACTCCATAAACTCTGAGCAACCTCTTCCAATGTTCATTCTTAGATTAAAAAAAAAAAAACCAAACAATGAAATAAACAAAAACCAAAGAAAGAAGTAATTATGTTCAAACAGAATTTCCTGTATTTCAATTTGTGTAAACTGATTCATGTCCTGTTAAGTACCACAGTCTGGCTCTGTCTTCTTTATTGCATCCCACCAGGTATTTACATGTTGGAGCTTCTCCCTGAACCTTTTTTTCTCCAAGCTAAACAGATCCAGCTCCTTCAGCCTCTCCTTGTCCGTCAGGGGTCCCAATCTATCAATGATGTTCATGGTCCTTTGCTGGACTCACTCCAGTATGTCCATGTCTCTCTTGGAGAGCCCAGACTTGGATGCAGCACCCCAGGTGTGTCACACCAGTGCTAAGCGGACAGGAGGGGTCACCTCTCTTGCCCTGCTGCCAACACTCTTCCCCGTGCAGCTCAGGGGGCTGCTGGCCATCTTTGCCACGATGGCGCACTGCTGGTGCACGATCAGTTTGCTGCATGCCTGGACTCTCAAGTCCTTCCCTACAAAGCTGTTTCCCAGACAATGTGCCCCCCGTGTGCAATGTAGCATGGGGCACTTCCTGGTCAGAGGCCAGGCTTTGTATTTCCCTTCACTGAACTCAGTTTCCCAAGTCTCCTGTCTGCCTGCTTCTCCAGCCTGCTGAGCTCCCTCTGAATGGCAGCACCACTAGCTGGTGCCATCGACTCCCACTGCACATTGTGTATCCTCTGCAAATTCCCTGAGGGTGCACACCCCACTGTTGTTAATGAAAGGTTAAACCCTACTGGAGCCACCACGCTGCTCATCAGAGCCCAAGTCAGCCAGCTTTCTATCCACTTCACTATCCACAGACATAGCCCATACTTCCACCAGTTTGTTATGACATTACAGAAGACAGGATTGAGCTCAAACTCCATGCTGAAGTTTAGATGAACAACACCCACTGCTTTACCCACATTTATGAAGGCAGTCATGTCATCACAGAAGTCCGTTGGGTTGTTAAGCACGACTGTCCATTCATAAAAACATGGTGACTTCTCCCAGTCATCCTCTTGTCCTTCACGTGTTTGTCTTGTCCTTCCTTGTTTGGCAGTGATACTGAGGATTATTTTCTCCACCACCTCCCCAGAGACTGAGGTACCACTAGCCAACTTATCCTTGTCCTTGTAGAAGAACAGGGTGATATTCTACTAGTCTTGAGGAATCTCCCCCAGTCACCATCACCTTTCAAATATTATCAAGTCTTGCACTGACATCGTCAAACTCCACCAGCACTTGTATGAGCCTGCCATCAGGTCCTGTGGACTCCTGTGTGTCCAGTTTGTCTAAATGTTCCCTGAACCAGTCCTCCTCCAGTGAGAGTAACTCTTCTTTGCCCCAGACTTTCTCATGAGTTTCAGAGGCCTGGGATTTCTGAAGGTGAGTCTTAACAATATTGATCAAGGCAAAGAAGGTTCCAAGTTCTTTGCCCTCTTTCATGTCCTTCTTTTAACCCTGTCCTACCTTCATAAGAAGGCTCATTATTATTTTCCCTAATCTCCCTTTTGCTGATACACCTGCAGGAGCCCTTTTCCTTACCTTTCACAAGTTGAATCTCTCACTAGATTCAGCTCCAGGTGGGCCCTGGCTTTCCTAATGGCATACTTGCACTCTCAGACAGGGTCTCCATGTTACCTGACTGTATTTCCATCTCTTGTGCGCTTCCTTTTTTATGTTTGAGCTTTGTCAGGAACTCCTGTTTGTGCATGTGGGCCTCCTGCCATCTTTGCCTGCCTTCCTGCATGTGGGGATGGATCATTATTGTAGGAGAAGAGCCTTGAAAATCAACCAGCTCTGACCCTGTCAGAGCAATTTCAACACTCACGCATATAATTTATTCAACAAACCAATACAAGCAATGAATGCTAAAGTCTCTTGCTATATCATTATTCTTCTTCCCTGTGATTTTACTAAGGCAGCTTCCCCTCCTTTTTTAACAATTAAACACATTTAAATGACTTGGTATCTTTTGCATTAAGTATATCAGGAAGACTCTTTCCAGCTAATACATTTTAATAAGACAAGAACTGTTCAGACTATTTTTAAACTACAGAGAAACCATTCACAAAAGAGACTAACAGACCCCTGAAGACACCACCAAAAAAGCCTCAAGAGTCTTCACCCAACAGTAGTGAAGTTTTTCATGCACAGAGACTGTATGAATTTATCTTAGCAACACTCTTCCACCTGATTGGCAAATCTGTTATGCACATCTAATTTGATAAAGCAGTCTTCAGCAGTCAGCTGTGGCCAAGACTATTCTGGCTAAGCAACCAGATCTCTCAGCATGGAAATAAATATCCTCTTTTAAGGATTTACAGGGAAAAGGGCAGCAGGAAAAGAACATGGTAAATTTATCTGGCCTACAACATATCAACAAAGGGACAACAGGGTAGGTAGAAAATACAGTGCCTTGGCACAAATGGACAACTCTCAGATTAATCCATTCACATGCAATTCACTTCCAAGAGGTTTCTGAAAAAGATGTTCCCAGGAGTGGACCACTGATAGAAAAATTCTAACTCCAGATGCAGCTCATGGCCAGGTCACTTGAACAACACAGGCAGAAACTATAAATTCTCTGTAAGGATACATTTTTGCTGTGTGCAAGGCATACATGCACAAAGAAGGATGACCTATGTCTAGGAGCTATCAGATACTTCTATAACAAACCAGTAACTTTTCATGCCCAAACATCATTATTAATTCAGACAATTGTAATGGATTTCTTTCAGTATAACTCCCTACAGCACACATCAATCTGTGGAACTAGAGGTACCTTTGAAAAATGCAGAATTTTCCCTAGTCCTTTTGTGTTTTCTAATACAAAGTAAGCATACTTCAGTTGGACTTGCCGCAGAGCACAGAGAAAATACATCGCAAGAAGAAACTTACTAGCTGGTAAAACTTCAAGCCCTGTAGCTACCATAGTAACCAAAAGACCAGGGTGATTAACTTTACAGTTTCTTGCAAACAAAGCTATCCAAAGCAGAAAATAAACAGCAAGGCAACATCTTAAATGCAACTGTAATCTTGTATTTGCCACTTCATTATTTAACGCATTGTGTACTCTGAAGGTTAACACACGTTGTGCATTAACATTGTGTCATCTGGCACAAGCAGACAGCAGCAGAACGTGACAATCACCAGTCCTCCCCTCCTTTTGCTAAATGGCCAAGAACTGAGGATAAGAAAAGAAATTTTAGAAAGACTTTAAAGTTCTATATTGCCACCAATCTTATTACCACCAATCTTATCTTTTTCAAGAGCATGACTAAAATCCACTGGAAAAGCTAGACAACATTTTTGAATCCATTCAAAACCTGGAGATGTAATATGAGAATTCCTATTCAATTCCTTCAATTCTTATTTATTTTTGTCAAGTGTTCCATTATTTCCATTAAAATTTTAATAAGTAAATAGACTTGCTTATAACACTAGAATGTAAAACTCAGCAATTATTTTCATTGTTCAGCAACCAAACTGCAGGAATATGTGCAGGATAGAAAAATGGATGTAAACACTGCAGCATTAAAACACAATACACTGTATAAATACATACAATTATACCATATCACATTTGAGATGTAGAAGCAATCCTTTCTTTGGTAATACTCTTTCATGCATAAACAAATTCCAAATGTTTAAAATTATATGTCCTTGAAGTACCAAGGATGTTAAAACTGAGGAGTTAACTCTTTGCTTTCACAGACTAATCCACCTGAGACAGAAAAGCAATACTCCTGTTATATTCCTCTTTCACAGTCTGATTCAAGGTTGACTGACCCCAGCGTTGTTCCACCCACCTCCATGAGCTGTGGGTCAGTTTCAATGAGCTACAAAAAAGTAACAATTCTATGACTTAATGTATGGCAAAACTGTGATAATAAAAACCACTTCAAATAATGACAGACAGTGATTACGTTGTATGCAGTAGAGAAAACAATTAAAACAGAATTTCTTTACACTTCTAATAATAATTTAATGAAAGGCCTACTTTTGTTTTGGTGGGTTTCTTCCCCTTCACAAGTTTTCAAAGAACATAAGGTTCTATGGATTGACATGATTGCAGAGAAAATATCTGCACTAATATTGTCAGTCAAAGAGATGGGATTTTCCATTACGAGACAGCCTGTGAGCACTATAAATTAGTTCTGTGTATTTATATGCAAGCTTTTATAATATTTCTTCACTGTTGCCACCCTATCAGCATCAAAGACTCTGGTCTAGCCAGATAAAACTGTATTACAGATTCATCAGCACAAAATGGGGAGAGAGCAGGGGGAGGAGGAAGAGGAGAGGCTGATGCAAGCAAATTTGCAGCATCTGAAGCTTTTCATAAAATAAAAGCAACTACTTATATTTCTTTACACAAATGGCACATATGGGAAGAAGGCAGCTGAAATCACCACTTTGAACCACTGGAATGGCTAAAGGAGTGCTGTGTGCACCACTATCTTCATAAAAGGCAAGCAAAAACAGTAGAAGAAAAAGCATCATGATCCCTTCTGATTGCCTAGAAGTCACTCCATACAAAATCATCTGAATACATTTTCCCATTCTGTAAGCTGCCACTTGCAACATGGAATTATGAAATTACCTAACTACTGACAGACAAGCTGCTTGCCTCTGTGGAAGGCAATCCAAATTATTTCTGTTTTTGAAGAACAAATTTACTATCCAGGCCATCTCAAAAGCATAGGTTATTTGGGAAAGGACGGACTGTAACATAAATGGGTATTAAAAAACCAAAAGAAAACCACAATACTGCAGGAAGCTTCTGGTGAATAAATCCCATAAAAGGATTAATCAAGACCTGCTAAACAAGAACACAAGTGTTTCCATTTCTGCTTTCTACCTGCATGAAGGTAGGTATCTATGCATGTACAATAAATACAGATATGGGAAAAACTGAATCTGCTATTCTCTGACAGTGATTACAATCTGTTTGCCATCAGAAGTGCTATAGTACCTTACTGGAGCAAAACTACTCATCCTGGAAAGAATGAAGTGCAGCTTAAGGAAGAGCTGTAAAGTATTAGGACTCCTCCAAAAACTAAGCTGTGTCTGTGAAAGGAAAAATGTTTAGCAGAAGGAAAACCAAAATATCACAGTTTTACTTTGCTGGAAACGTGATTTATTAGCACCAATTTTCCCCTGCATGATTTTGATGCACAAGCCATAGCAGTAGAAGAGCATCAAATCCAAAGGCTCACAACAAACTGACAAGCCTATGCTGAAAGAGATGGAAATATTCGGGTATAGAAATAATGAGAAAGAGAACAGATGTAAACATTTACTTCTGCCGCTTACACTCACGCCAACAGCTCCCAACTCCAGGAGCCCGTAGCAACCCAAGCCTGACATTCTAATAATCCTTATCCTTTCATCTTCACCCAGCTGACTAGACACACGAAGAACATCTCTACAACACAGTAATATATTTCCTTCCTCTGGGCTGGCATTTCAGGCGGGCGGTTTTACCTTTCCCCCCGCCCTGAGCAGAGCACTCCGTCAGTGTGGCGCTGCCCAGACACAGGCACGAGTGCTCCGCGCTGGGCTCGGCGAAGCTGTCCCGGCTCCCAGGGCCGGTTTCCCCGGAGCGGGCTGTCCCTGCCCGCACCCCTGGCCCCGCACCCCGCCCGGGGGCGGGAGGCGCTCCCGGCGCTGCCCCCGCAGCCGGGGCCGCGCAGGGACCCCGCAGCGCCCGGCCGCGCTCCAGCCCGGATCGCCAACAAACTTCGGGAACGGGGCACCTCGGCTCCCCGCCCGCCTCCCGCGCCGGGCGGGACACAGCGGCCGGGAAAAACAGCGGCGGCGGCTGCGGCGCCACTCCGAGCTCTCCGTGCCCTCCTCCCTGCCATCCCCTCCTCGGAGGGGCCGAGCGTCCCGGGTCTCCTCCCTTCACCTCGCCATGGCGTCCCGGCCCGGCCCCCGGCACTCACCCCGGGCGCGGAGCGACGAGAGAAGGAAGACGAGGTGGGCGCAGGCAGCGAAGAGGAGCCAGCGGCTGCAGCCGGGCTCCCGAGACATCTTGGCGGGGCCGCGGAGCCGCACGGCGCGGCCAGGAGGCGGAGGGCACGGTGCGCCCGGCTGCCCGCCTCTGCCGCAGGAGCGCGGGCGAGCGGCCTCCGGCTGGTGGCGGTGTCGCGGTCGCCGCCTGCCTGCCTGCCTGCCCGCCCTCCTCCTGCTGCTGCTGTCGCTGCCGCCTTCCCGTTCCCTCCTCCCGGCAGGACCGGCCGCCAGCGCCGGCAGCGGGGGGAGGCGCTCGGCGGCCGCGGCGCCCTCTGGCGGCAGCAGCGGGAGAGGCAGCGCCCCGCGCTCCCGCGGCTCCCCGCGCTCCCGGGGCGCTCGTCACGGGACACCCGCCACCCCCGGGACAGGGAGTGAGCATCCTGCCCCAAAAAATCCCAGTAAACACAGCTTTCCTTAGCCGTTAACTCTTCTTCACCAGCCTTGGAACGGGCTGCCAGGGAGGTGGTGGAGTCAACGACTAAGGAGACTGCTCTGGTGGGGTTGTCATGGTGGTGTTCCATCGTGGGTTGGACTCGATGATCTCAGAGGTCTTTTCCAACCTCATTGGTTCTGTTATTCTGTGAAATGTTACCCAGCACTCCAACAGGAACCTCATCCACCAAAGCAAGGGACCTAATTCATCCCTAGACCAACCCCCACAAACCCTTACCCAAGAGAGCACGTGGCACCTTCAGATAGCCTTTCCTACACTACCTGTTTGACCAGGAGTGCCAGCATGGGGTGCAGCATGGAGTACAGACATGGGACCTGGAGCACAGCCCTGGCGCTGGAGACTCCACAGCTAAAATGACTCACCCTATTTGGCTAAAGAAATGCAGACCTGGAGCTGCACAAAACTGGTTTTAGGGGTAGCACAGAGGACAAAGTAGATTCTAACGTGCATATATGTCACGATACAGACAGTAAATTTGGATATAACAGAGCCACAGACCAAAGAAGAAAGAGCAACGATGTGAAACCTTGTTAGTAAACAAAAAATGACCCAACATGAATCCTGGCCCAAGGAAGAAGAAATCATCCACGGGAATGTCAGATTTGTCCTAGTGAAGCACTCCACATGTCAACAACTTGCTATAAGTTCCTCCATACACCCCAGAATTAAACTGCTGTCCTTCAGACCCAGAGAAGCCTCAAAAAGGCAAGCAGTGATAGGACCAGAAACTCAGCAGTGTGTAGAAAATTTTCAGTGGAATGTTATTCTTTCCTTTTCCTGAAACAATTAAATCTGTATTGATAATTATCAGAATTTCACATTTCAACTGTAGTAGCAAGAAACTAAAAATTCTTGACATATAACATATAAGGTATGCTTCCTCTTCGCTCTTAAACATGATTTTGGGTGTAACACCTGGTGCCCCTATGTAACAATTCCTTTCATGCTGGCTACATATGAACATGAATTCCAACCAGGTCTATTTCTACACATTTTCCCATCAAATACTTTTCACACAGACCCCTCCTAGCAACCCAACCATTCAATATGCACTGACCTCACTGGAGAAAAATGGTGCAGAGTCCAAGTAAGCCATGAACTATTTTTAATCCAGCAAGGCCAAACAGCACGGGACCCAACTTGGATCTTTCTTCAAAACACTGCAACCTTTAGATTTATGGCATTCTTTTCCTCAAGGTCAAGTGGTTACAATAGGAGACCTTAAATATGCCAGGAAAGTAATAGTGAAAATGAATTCACCTTTTCACAGTGATAAATGCGCACTCCCACTGCAAGCTCAGGCAGGAACATCTATATCACAGTAACTTGGTAGCAGACCTCACACTTTCATTTAAAAGTATTGCAATAGAAACATGTTAGCCAGACTTCTTTGACTCAACCTGCTTTATGTATTTTCTAAACACACATCCCTGATATCACAAGAGAAGGGAAAATGAGGCACAAGCATGAACAACACCTTGTTATTTGCCTTACAGTACAACTGCTTGTTGCTGTTCCGACTCATGAAATGTTACTGACCTCAAAAATAATAATTCTGATGCCAACTAAGTAGAAACTTACATACTATTTCTGATTTTATGTGCATGCTCATCATTAGCAGGAAAAAAGTAAGAGAGAAGCATAAAGTTATCCTTTCATTTCTAGAACTACAATAATATAAAAATATATGAACCCTTTTGCTTAACATGTATATCTGCATTTGCTTGACTTTCCTTATAAGTTTCAGCAGCATTTCCCACCCTTTCTTCCATTTCTCTCTTTTGTGCTGGTTTCTTTAAGAACTTGCATCACAAGGATCATGCCCACAACATCTGGGATAAACATCAGAATTTTCACTTTCAAAGTGGTTAAGATATATTCATGTTCCAATGTTTCTCCACGCAGCGAGTCTGTAAGGGAAAAAAACCCCAGCCTTTTACTTTGATGTAATAAGTGTTATGGCTTGTCACAAATATAAGAAAAATTCCATTGTAACAACTCCCAAGAAATATGGAACTCTACCATGAAACATGGTGTTCTCCAACTTTTAAGAAAAATAGCACTTAAGTGTTTTAAATCTTATATTTAGATCTGTGAGGAGGAAGTATGAAATAAAGCTTTTCCTTGCATTCTACTCTACTTACACACTCAGATTGTGTTTGTTATTCTAACTACCCCACTGAGAATTTCCATCTCAGGAAAGTTGAAAATAATGAACTTTCTGTTAAGGAACATACAGGTTTAAAACACCAGCAAGCTTCCTTTCTTTATAGTATTACATATATTTTAAATTCCTTAATAATACAAATGTAGCACTGTTGCTGTCTCACCTCTGAGATTAGAAAGAGGGAGGCTGCAAATACAAATAAATAAATGCTGCCAGGTATAGATAGATAGATAGATAGATAGATAGATAGATAGATAGATAGATAGATAGATAGATAGATAGATAGAAAGATGCATATCAAATGCAAAGGTTGGCCTGTGGCTCAAAGGTAGCTTGCTCTTTGTGCAGGCACTGCAGCAGTGCCTCTGATACCCTGGTGTCTGTGTCATCTCTTTCTATGGAAGGACTATAATATGGGGAAACAGAGAAATTATGAATCAGACACAAGAGCAATTACTGAGTTAGAGAACATGACTGCAACTACTTTGTTCTTTTAGCCATCTGAGAAAGGTTTCATCCAAGAATGAGAGTTTCTGTAGTTTCTTTCAATAGGTTGGGCAGAAAACCTCTCTGTCAGAGACAGCCCTGCAAATCACAAGTGAAGTTCTGTTCCAGCTCTTCCTCAGGCTTCTGCAATTAGACCCCTCTGTCCTACTCAGGAAGTTACCTAAGGAGGGGCATAACTTTAAGTGATGACTAATCCTGTGGAAACAAGCAAAACCAATCCAAATGAGTTCAGAACCACACAATTACTTTTTGAATTACAGCATGCATTTGGAAACAGAGATTCTCAGCTTTCAGCTACTCAAGGCAGTTATTCAATGCCAGTTCCAGTCCATTATTATGTACCCTAAAATACTGGTACCCTGGGAATACATCTACATGTGTCAAACACGAGGCAGTGGGCTTGAGCAGAGGAGCTCTGATTCTCTGCAGCACTCAGATCTGAACTACACTCGCTTGTCCCCTTTGGACCACTCCAAACAGCTCTCTCTGGGAGAAACCTGCAGCAGCAGGGAATGCCCCCTACACTCCAAACATGACTCAGTCTTGGGACGTGCCCCATCTTGCTTGGGAGAGCTGATAATGTTGCTGTACCAGCATGTGCATGCCGTAAAGCTGACAACCAAATCACTGAGGGAACTCAGCACTCCAGTCAACCCCTGTGGCAGCCCATAGTGTAGTCTGAGTTTAGTCTCTCTTCTTCCTGGGTTAACCTGGGAAATGCTTTTTCTTAATTAAAATTGGAGGACTCCATTTGAGCCAAGTCATGGAGCCTTCAATCAAAGCTTTATAGAGAACTGGTGTGAGGCTGCAGCAAAGAATCCCTGGAACAGAGTTCAACCAAGCAATTTTTCATGATAGAGACTGCTGTTATTAGATCACACACTCTGTAGAAAGGACTTGGAAAAACACTCGATGTGAAGCAATCAGCCACAGATTCTTACAAGATTGTAAAGATGGATCAAAGACAATTCCTTTCCTATGGGGTAGTAATGAGTGCTTAGCTGTCTCTGCCGGTCAGCTCCTCTGTCTTCTGGCAGAGAAACAGTGAAAATACCATCTGCAGCATATCCTCTGGTGCTCATTTAGTGTTGTCCAAGAGGCAGAATATATGCACTAAGGGGAGGGGGCAGGACACAGGAATTTCCACATCTTTGAACAATTACAGAACAAGCTACAGATAAGAAGCAGATCTATCAAGCTATGGAACTTAACACAGGTCCCCAGAGTTCAGGTGATGAGATTATCAGATGCTCCTGTCTACTGTACTGGAAACAGTCAAGGAGAAAATTCTATAGGCAGGTGTAGAGGACTGAAGCTGTTCAGTCTTGATTATAAGCCAAGGGCATGTCTCCCACTCCCTTGGTCAAATGAACAGCTTGTCTAGAGAACTGTCAGACTTGCTGCTCTCTCCTGTTTGGTCTCCTGCTGCTTCCATCTGACACATAACTGCCTCTACCAAGCTCATCTGAGCTCTTTATATTTTCCCTGCTGAAATGTAGCTATTTAAAAATACAAAAAATCTGTCCTAAACTACCTGATCCTATCCTTTAATAAATTAGTGGAAATATTACCTTGTCAACTGAAAGTCAAAATATAGATGAAAAATAAGGGATTTAACTGAGCAAAAGAACATATGAACAAAATGCTTCCATAAATTTTAAAGAGCTTAGTGGCTACATTAATTTCTTTCCCCAGCTTGTAATTCTTACAAGAAAAGAAATGGTGGTGTAAGAATCAACCACTTTTCTCGGCCATGTACTAAGTCATAGTGGCAGGGAAAAAGAATGAGGCAAGCTGTTCAAGAAACACTGAAGTGGGTGGTTAAATAATATGCTATGTATTTGTCTTTAACATTTCTGCTGGTTTGTTGAGCTGTAAATATCATGATCACTCAAGCATTGATTAACTTGCATCATCTCCTGGGATTTGTGCCTCAAGATGTCCCTTGCCTCACAAAAACTTCCATATACTTTGTTTTGCCTTATTATGGTTGACCTGTAAACCATGATAGTTCAGAAACCAACTCAAACCTTGTTATGACATCCCAATTTGGCAGCCAAGAAAAAGAAAAAGAATCCCTGAGAGGGGAAGAGACAGACAGTCACAGTAATATCTAGAGACGTTCAGCCAGCATGAGGCTGAAGCCTTAATGAGGCTTTAGACACTGGAAAAATCCATCCTATAAGATGGTGACACAAAGATTTTGGGGTATGTCCATCTTACAGCTTTTAATGCCAGTAATCTCAAGAAGCAAAGGGGCTGTATACTTAGATGTGAACACTCTAAACAGTGGCAGGTGCATAACACCCAGTTTCTTCAGCTGAAGTAGTTTTCTTTTGAACCAGCTCAGGTGTGCACATGCCACTGAACAAGCAGAGTGTGAAAATTGTGGCACTCCAGAAGTAGCTTTGAGCTGGTGTTGGACCAGATGACCTCACAACTTCTTTCCCAGCTTAATGATTCTCTTATTCTGAGGTGGTAGGGAGAAGAATAGAAAAAGACAACACCTACCTGACACTCACCTGCAGACAAAAACAGTCAACTTTGGATATGTAAACTCACTCTCACTACCAACAACAGAAGTTGGTATTTGCTGCCTGTTGAGGCCTCCCACTTAGGCAAAACAGCAGTTTAAAGTCATTTTATCAATCATTATTAAAGGTAAAATGATTCAATTCTTTGCTTGCCAACCGTCCTTGTTTATGAATAAGTCACCTAACAACCATCCCTCGATATGAACAAAGCCACATGAAATATCTTCTATGCAATAAAAATAGATTTAATTGTCTGAAAAGGACTTCTGCATTCTGATTGTCTTGACTCAAAGGTGGACATCTGCCTCGTCCTTTTCAGTGACGTAAGGGGAAACAAGGGCTGGGATAGTTAACCAGATAAGCAGCTTAGTGATCAAAACAGACAGTAGGAACTGGAGCACTTCTCACTCAGACGTTTTCAGTTATGGAGTGGCCCTTAGGAGCCATTACAGCCTGATGTCACTTCAGAGCAACTGCACTCATCACAGCCTGTATTAGCCTCAAAGCAGTTTTAGATGATGTCCACCCACAATGGCTCCCTTAGGACCCTTTCATTCTGCTTTGGATATGGGAAGTCAAACAGAACTGGATCAAAAAAAGCACAGAATGACACATCTGGTACGGAACCATTCAAGTACAACAACACCAAGTCAACATGACACAGAGAAACTACAAAAGTCAAAGAAGTTTCAGAGTTTGATGGCATCATAATCTAGGAAAACATTGCCCAAACCCTCAAAATACACAGTCCTAAATCAAAACCACCCAGTTAAGAGTCTGGAAAAGGTGCTTTGTGACCAAGCAGTATGGCACACTGGTTATCACAGCAGCACCAAGTTTTTACACAGCTCTACAGAAAACACAACCAATCCTAAGAAAATTACCATGACATGCACAGCCATAAAGTAAAAATTAATGGAAAAACTGCATTTCTTTTTACTGGTTCATTACTGAACTACTTCCACAGTAGTCACTGCTGTGTAACTGGTCAGAAAACTTTCAAAATGCAGTCTCTGATGGTTTCATTAATGTGAAGACAAAATACTGTTAGTTATCTACTGAGTACTTTGTACAATAAATTTAATGAACCCTGGAAAAAATTCATAAGGAAAAGTGTATTTCTTGTAAGTTTTTATAACAGTCTCCTTATTGGGAGCAAAGCTTTTGTCCCTGCCAGGAAGGAGATCAAGATCCAATTAAAAAGACCTAAATACAACTTAAAAGTAAACCTAGAGAAATCTTCACCTTAAGAAGCACATAGTGGTATCTGATATATCAGCCCTGCTACAGACACAAATCAGCTCTGAATTTAAAAATTGTTTTCAACTGAATTTTATCAAAGACCATAAACCACACAGGTGCTATTCCTGCTTTTTGCATTAGTGTACAGCTTCCATCAGAGGCTGGCTGGTGCATGTGCACATGAAAGCAGTCTGGCTGCACAGAATATCTTTCCATTTCAGCACTTGAAATCAAAACACCACTTCCCTAAACTGCACAACATCAGTTCTTGGTTAAAAATCAGTTACTATTTAAAGCAAGATGATTACTTAAAATCAAACTAAAAAGGAAAAAAAAGAGAGAGAGAGAGAGAAGAGAGAAGGCAACCAGTTCTGCGTTCTGACTTGCCTTATATAGTTATGCTAAAGGAAAAAAGGAGAAGAGCCAACACTGTGAAGGCTTATATGAGGCAATGGTGCCACCCAATGTCGAGAAGTTATACATAAATTTATTTTCCTTTATTGATCCAAGAACAAAAAAACCCCAAACTCAACAAGCTGTGTGTAATGTTATTAGTAATCATAACTCTGTGTGAAGGCTTGGCTCAGGCATAGGATTAACAGATGTGGTAAATTTCCAAGCAGGCAAATATTATTTTAGTTTCAGCTTGTATTCTCTGTAACATGAATATTAGCATAGCTCAGGTAAATCCATTCAAGCTGTCAAAACACCTACCAACATTTTCCTAAGGCCCTCATTATTTCATTTTCTCACTTTTTCAGCCCTCTCAGCTGGGGCCTCTCACAGAGATCAGTTTCTGCATGTTTCAAGCAGTGCAGGGACTTCACTATTACACAGCTAAAATGAAAATTCTTGTACAATAACACAGTTTTAATAAATGGATGTATCTAGGCTGTGTTCAAAGGACAGTAACTTTTTAGAAAGGCTGTAACTATAAATAAAGACTTTATAATATTGGAAAACTTCAGCAGGAAATCATTAATGACAATTACTGTTAAAAGTGTACATCTCACTTTTGTTTGGAATTTTGCCCTCCTCTCTCTACTAGAGGAACATTATGTGACTTCTTCCGAAATTAAGAAAAATGCTTTAATGAGCATATACCTCTTTCTTGTGTAATTCTAAGACTATAAATATTTATTTATACCACTTTGCAGATCATGTGTTCTATGCTATAAAGCATTCACCCAGCTCTTTGGGCTCTCTTCGACTCTTCCAAATAATCTATAAATGTAAATGCCAAACTACACATGCCAAGTCATGCATATTTACTAAAGCACTCACATCACAGAAAGTATTATTGTGTTAAGATCTGTTTCCCTGTACTAGAATGTTCTGAATTTTTTTCAAATATTACTTCCTTCTTTGCACTCTCTAATTCATTATGCAAGTATGGGTTTGTGCTGCCTTATTTTTACCATATTCACAACCAAGTCTTATGTTCAGTTGACAAATAAACAAGTTCCCTTCAGAGGCCTTTACTTTTCAAAATGCAGATAATATTTCTTTGTCATCATATTGATTTTTTTTTAAAATAAACTGTAGTTTTAGATGCACCACCTTTGACACATTCCTTGAAAAATTTCACCTATTAATCACTCAGCCTGTTCATTTTACTTCTCAGAATTTCATCTTCCATCCGATAGATTTTTGTAGCTTTCATATGAAAACAGGGTGAAGTTTTCAACTCTCAGAATACATTTTATTAACAGGTTTATGTTGCAGCATATTTAAGATAGACATATATTTATAATTGCTAATAGGTTCTAAGTATAGATATAGAGGTACTATACACACCCAAATGAGAATTTTGTAGTCCTCAATTTGTGGCAGTTATTGACTTTATGAGAATGAAAGTGGGGAAATTGCATACCTACATTTCTTTTTGGAAAAAAAATGTTTGATTTGTGTATCTATAGACGCGGTGCAATGTACACACACATTAAAAAGATGCTTTATTACTTGATCTCTCTAAGCATGTTTACTGTAACCTGTAGAGTATATATATTTATGTACTTAGTTAACTTTTCATGCTGTCCAGGCCTAACCACTCAGTCAGTAGATTTTCTGAAAGTTACTGGAAAAGTAAAAGAAATTATTTTCTTAGTGTCTGGACAGAAGATCCTGATATTATACTGGGTTTCTTTTTTTGTTTCTATTTTTTAAATAAGTCAAAATCTGAACAGTCTTTGAAGTGCTTTGGATACTTTCTAGTGAAAAAATGGCTTGGATTACTGTCAGAAATTCATAACAAGCACATGTCACGCTAATAATGTAAGTGATATTTTTAAAACATTCTATCAATGTTGAAAGCACAAGAAGTCTGCATAATCCATGCACATCTAATTAGCACTGAGTCATATAAATGATACATAATGATTTGGCAGCATATTGCCAGATGGTTTGCTATCAGATCAAGTAGTAATAACTTAGCTTATTTATCTCCATTCCCCTCATCCCTTATTTTCATTTGCAACCCTTTGCATTTCCTACTTAAAAATAACATTCAGTTCCTTTCATTTCATATACAAAAACCAGTCAAAACTCCACTGATTTTTTTTTTAATCCAGACTGTCTAAAGGGGATTTGCAATCTTTCTGCTTTTACAGGTACATTTATTTTATTAATTGCGCTTAGGCCTCTGAGAGTTTATACAGTCTAGTTCCATATTTACTTAAAAAACATCCATCTCTCTCCTTCTTCTATTAGAGATGTTCAGCTGGTCACCTATATTAATTTTGTTTTCAACCATAATCATATTGCCTGATTATCTTATTTAAGACACATCTTGTGTCTAAGCAAAAGGAGAAAAGTGTATGAGGGAATTGTAAACATAAAATCACTCAAATTAAAGTATTTGAGTTTCATGACCACTCCAGGTTGAGTACTATTTGAATGTGCCCAATCTCCATAATTTTGGATCTTAAAGCATTTATGGTACACCTACCTTGCTGTGTTAAGTTTATTAAATACAAAGTAAATAAAGAGTAAATGTAATTTTTCCTAAAATCTTAACATTTTCCAGTGGGACAATCCAGTTGTTTAAGTGAAAGGATGAAAATATGGAAACGCCCAAGGGAACAAAACTAAGAATTTCACAATAACTTTGGCATTGTAACTTTTAACTTACCTTCTCCACCTTTGCATTAATTTCAGCCCTAATTTGTGCTTTTCTAAATACAAATAATCAACATCAGACAGTAACAGTAGTTTCCCAGCCATCAAAGCAAACATTCACAGCTACAGGTTTTGAGGAATTCATGTTAATCTCAAAAATAAAGTGTGCTCCATTTTAACTCACATTTTATAAGAATACAGATCTATTAATAGACATGAAAATGAAAAAAGTCACAAGAAAAGGAACACCCTTGTATTCAGATTAAGAAGGTTTCTTTGGGTTAAGAGTCTTATTCAGAGTGTGAGGAAGATAAAGCCATCATCACCCTGTTGGTTACTCTGGGGTTTGGGTCCATGCTGTGCTGTGTGTACAAGTGCTGACACATGGCCAGAGCTGCAAAGAGCCTCATTAGAATTTGCCAAGAGCTGAAGCTCTTATCAGGAAGCATGCAAAAATAAATCTACCAAGTTAAGTTTATCTGCCTTACCCAAAAGCCTGTGCACTTTGTACAAAGTGGATATTCCCCTCAGTAGGGATGCTCTGAGCAGCTCAGCTCAGATTTCAAACACTCAGAAAGCAGTGTCCATACATTGCTATGCTTCAGGCTACTTACACTACCACATTGGTGACATATCCTCTTCAATTTTCCTCTTTCTCAAGGATAAGAATGTGAATGGAGGTATTAGCAAAGATAATACTGTAGAAATTATTAACACTTCCTATGCAGGAGAGACAAAAAAAATTTAAGTGAAAATACAAGCATCATATGTTGGATCCAACTCACACAGTTGGATAGACTTTTGGCAATTCATATAATTTTCCTTGACACAATCCTCTTTTTCACTTGATTTACAACATGTTTATATACATGAAAATAAATACCATACAGTGGTAACACAGTGGCATGAAAATCAGCGTAAAGCAAGAACTGAAGTACCAGACTGTACCGCAAGGGTGAGACTACTGGAGCTGTCTAGTGAACTAATTCGTATTTCCAGAGAACCACAGCTTGATAGGAATGGCAGTCCTTCTCTGGAATAAGCAATGACCTGAAATGCTCTTTACCTTTTTAAAACTTAGCTGGGAACCCAGGAACAAATGAACCCTAATCTCATTAGGTTGCATTAAAGACCTTCTCAAATGATGAGAGACAGAAACAGTGCAGAAGCTTTGATTGACCAGCATGTGCTATCACAAGGGCCAACTGCTCACATTTACAGAGAGGCAGCTGCAGTAAAGCTGGCACAGGCAACTTCCAAACAGATTAGAACAATAGCATTGGTTGGAATGCAGCTCAATCCCCAAATGGAAAGTGAGAACATATATAAAGTCCCCAGATAAATGACAGAGACCTATTTACTTGGAGTGCAATGTTACCATGTTGCTGCCTGTACTGGGATGGGTTCTCCTGTTTTCTGTTTCTATTAAAATATGAAGATTATGTACAAAGAATGCCACCTCTACTGTCCCAGAAGAGGTCCTTTAGATCTGTTTGGGCCTCTGGCAACACAGCAGAAATTTCAAGTACTCAATTGATTCCTATGTTAATTTGGAATAAGCGCCTATGCTTGGCCTTCCACAGGGACATTAGCCCATCCTCTAGCTGACTGAGGTCATGTTTTATAATGGTAACATTCCCTGTATAGACACTAATGTCATCCTATCTCTGCTCCCCATGGCAGGTTACCAACACTAGGACTGGTTTAACAGATGAGATAACTCCTGTTCCCAAGTTAAATCCAGTTTCTGAACACCCTTATCAATGCTCTAGTAGAGGCCACAGTATCAAATATGAAAATAATTTTTAAAGGCCTGATCAGCAACCATTTTAAAGCATTGCTCGCACTGAAGAAGGTCAGATTGCTCTTTTCTCCAGGTCAGGATGTGGGCATGTTTACAGAAGCCATTAAGTGCCACAGTAAGAGCACTTAGAGAACTCAACTCCCTGCATATACTGAGGGGTGAGGAAAAATCCACCAAAGGCAACTTTTTGTCACCAAACTCTCTCTTCATTTATCATAAGTTAAACACCAAAGTAGAGAGAATATTTGGGTAAACTGAGCAACACTCATCCTAAATGTGCCAGGCAACCTTAAAAATTTGAAAAACACAGCTCAGTCATTATATTCTGGTAACAAACTACAATAGTTGATGCATTGCAAAACCACAAAGGTTAAAACAGAGCACTCCTATGCAAGAACCAAATACCCCACTGAACAATGAGAAAGCAGGAGTAGCAGAACTCTCCTTTCCCCTTCCCAGCAGCACTAAGATCACAGATTACATGACCAAGGAGAACTTGAACAGAAACTTCACAGCAGGCCAGCATTGCTGTCCACATGGACATCCAGTAAAGGCTGATGTGACACCCAAAAAGAAGGGCAGCACACTGGTTAGCCTCAGTTCTGAACTGTTAGTCTTCCAACACTAACACCAGCAGAGGTTACAGTGTTTCCCCACCCACCCTACATGAAGATTGACTGTCCATACGTAACCCTTCCTGTTTCTAGTTTAGAAGGAAGACACACACACTCTCCACATTGCTGGAAGAAAGAACTAAGACTTTTCAGAATCTTTTCTTAGACTTTTGAAATAAAGCTTATCATGACATTTCTACAGCCCTTGGTAAATCAGGGTTTTAAGGATTTCCATCCTGCTGGCTTTATCCAGAGCATCAGTCTGGACAGACAGATACAAGTGCTCTCACTGCCAGGCCTCACCAGTGTGCTAACCTCAGCCAGCCAGTGTCTTGGCATTTCTTGATGCCTCTTTGATCTTGTATTTCTGATGAAAAACAGGGCGTTCTTATTCACACCAGAACATTCAAACTTATCCCTGCACAAAGCAGTCCCTGCTGGCAGCAGGCTGTGCCCACAGCCACAGGGTTTCCAGCCCACAGATCTGCTGGCAGCATGCAGCACTGGCCTGTCCTTCCAGAACAGCCCTCACCATGGCCTCAGCTGCCCCAGGCCCAGAGATAGGAACCATCTCTAGCAGCGCCTTACCAATTTTACTTCCCTCAACAGTTCTCATCTCCCCTCTACTCCTCCTCAACACCATTTACAGTTCCACAGTGGGAACACATAGCGAGTCACTACCAATATGTGCTTCTGCTCTAGGCTGAGTAAAAATAAACTTTATTCCTATACTGGGATTCCAGTTCATTGAAGGCATAACTCAACCACTGCACTGCACCATCAGAGATGGTGCCAGCAGAGTAACTTCCAAATTCGCTGCTGATCTTTTCCTCCCTTTAGAGAGCAGCTGCCAATCTGGGCAAACAGTCAAGTTTTCTTCTTTTTCTATTCAAGGATAAACAGTTTGTAACAAAAGAGAAAAAGCAGAAAGAATGTTTGGTATCTACTTTTATCATCTATGGCAACACTTAAACCACCAGATATGCTGCATGTCCATAATTTTTCAGAACAGAAATTCCTAAACAATCACTGAAAATGCTAGGTACCCCACTTCTTGTCAGGAAGGGTGACAGCTGACACACAGGTGAACTGATAAATTAAAAGACTGGTTTTTCACCTTCAAGTTCTACAGAAGTGTTATCCAGGATACAAGGACTTTGGATGCTCAGGAAGGCCACTTAAGTACTTTAAGCATTTCTGTATCAGGATATTTAAGCAGCTAAATACTTTGATGAAGTCTGTCTCCTCATTCAAAGCTGGAAATACATTACCATGAATATTTACCATGTCAAGTAAGGACATGAAACTTCACCAGCTCACACACACACATCTATCAGGCCAACCTATCAGCTCATTCTGGAGTTAGAAGCTGCATCCTTAGTTAGTCACGCTGGTCTCATGGATTTTTCAGCCCCGTGTCTCTGAAACAGGCAAACACTATTTTAGGAGACCAAATCCTCCCCATACACCCCCAAGTGGGGTCAAAATCCAGCAGAGCTGAATGCTACTCAACACTGAAGCAAAGCTTTATCAGAAATTGCTGAATCACAGTTCCTAGAAAGGGGTGTTGGGGATGGGGGTGGAAATATCTTGCCTCTTCTGTGCAGGGACGCTCAGGACAGTGAATGCTATCATCTCTCCCTGCCCTTTGTAACAGCCAGGACCTGAAAGGCAGCTTTAAGCTGTGCCTGGGGCATATGAGGCTGGACATTAGGAGGAATTTCTTCACGGAAAGGGCAATTAGATATTGGAATGGGCTGCCCAGGGAGGTGGTGAACTCACTGTCCCTGGAGGTGTTTAAGGAAAGACTGGATGAGGCACTCAGTACCACGGTCTGCTTGTTATGGTTCCGTTACATGTTGGACTCGATGATCGCAGAGGTCTTTTCCAACCGGATTGATTCGGTGATGGATGTACTGCTGACAACCGAAATCAGGGTCTGTGTACCCCCCACACCTCCGTACGGAATGCAGAAGTTTAAGGCCTCTTCTAGCAGGAAGGGGGTCCTGTACAAAAGGCTAGATCTGGACTGCTAGGAGGCAATAGAACACTTATGTTATAGCGGATTGTGGCACACCGAGACAAAAGCCCTCTGCAGGGAGCCAGCGGTGCGTACAATTAGCATATTTCGCCTGCCAGCGCAGGAGGGAGATACCCACAACAACGTGACAAAGAGCTCTAGAGAGGATGCCCAGTGTATTAAAGTGGGGGCATGGACGGGGACAGCAGCTCGTATCCCTTTCTCCCGCACACTCCGGGACGCAGAGCCCCCGCCGCCTTTCCCGGACCCCGCCGCCTCCTCCGCTCCGCGCCGCCAGCCCCGCCCCGCCCCGCCCCGCGCGCCTGGCCCCGCCCCCGAGGGGCCGGCGGCGTCCGCGGTCGCCGTGGGAACGGCTTACGTCACCGCGCCCGGCTCCGCCGATTGGCGGGAATTGTTCGAGAAGGCGGCCGAGGGCGGAAGCGGAAGCCGCACGTGGAGCCGGTGAGTGGCTGCCGCAGTTTCTGGAAACTTCGCCTCATTGTCATATTTAAAGCGGCGGCGGCGCCGCTGCGTCCCCTCCCCGCCCGCCCGCCCGCGCACGCTACGGGGACCGGCGGCCGCAGCAGCACCGGGAGCGAGCCGGGTAGAGCGGGGGCCTCCTCTGGCGCCGGGGCCATGGCCGTGGTGGGCTTTGATTTGGGCTTCCAGAGCTGCTACATCGCCGTGGCGCGGGCCGGCGGCATCGAGACCGTCGCCAACGAGTTCAGCGACCGGTGCACGCCGTGAGTGGGGGGGGTATGGCGGGCGGGGGCCGGTCCGTGCCCGGCGGGGCGCCCGCCGTGGAGAAGGTGCTGGAAGTTTCGCGGTGGGGCGTGGGGGGGTTCCCGCTGTGCGGGGCCAGCGCGTTGCCCGGCACTCGCCGCCTCCGGGGCTGCCGGGGGGTCGGTACAGGGTGGCGGGGCCGGGCGGCAGCCCGCTGTGTGTCCCTCCGACCCGCTGTGTGCCCCCGTGCTCCCCTTCCCGCCCTGACCCGCTGTGTGCGCCGATCCCCCAGCCGCTGGGTTCCGCTGTGCCCCCGAGACCCTGACCTGCTCTCTGCTCGCCCGCCCCGATCCTCACCCGCGTTGTTCCCCTGTATCCCCCAGCCCGCTCCCCGGTCCCGACCCGTTCTGTGCCCCGGAGCCGGAGCGCGTCCCGCGGGCAGTGCCCGGGGCTGCGGGGCTGTGCGGAGCCCGCTCGGGCCGTGCTGCGGCGGGCGGGGAGCGCCGGGGGCGGCAGGAGGATCCCGTGGGGCAGCCCGGGGTAAGTGGGACACGGGCGGACCCGCTCCCACCCGTGCTGCGGAGGATGGGCTCTGCCAGCTGCTCCAGGGTAGCTCTCCCTTAGTCAGAGGTTAGATATAGAAAGCCTCTGGCTCCAAGCAGGAGTTAGTTGACAAGTTGGGAACAGCCATGCACAGATGGGTAGGGTGTAGTCCGGCTGTGAGTTCTGAATTGCGATCATCCTGTTTTACCGTTCGGATAAGCCATTGTGAAAAGTCCTGGATTCGGGCCAAGGCTTTAAGACGGATAAAAGTCTCCCTGTAGTTTTTTACTACAGGAATGACACTTTGACAGAAAGACTAAGGTGTTTTATCTGTAGCAGTAGAAAACGAATCCGTGACAGTTCTCAGTCGTGTTCGTTGTCAGGACCGAGTTAATTAGCCTGTTGTTCTTTCCAGGTCGGTGGTTTCATTTGGATCCAAAAACAGAGCTATTGGTGTTGCGGCTAAAAACCAGGTAGGTCATTTCCTGCTGCAAACTGTTGAAGTACCAGTGTGTGTAAAGAGAGTTGGCTGTGTGTATTTAAAGCCAAACAGCCTCAGTTTCTTGTTGAGTCTTTTATTTTAGAAATGCTGCACTATGCTGCCATGCTTTCTTTGGAGAAATGTGGGATGTTTTTGCTAGAATGCTTCTGCTCTCCCCTTCATTAATGTAATACTTTCCAGTGGAATATGTTCATATACTGACAAGTTAAGGTCACTGGGTTTCTTTTCCTAATGATTGTATACGGGATTTTCCTGGTACTTGAAGGAAAACATTTTAAATTCTGTATGTAGTCTCTTAAAATTAGATGTAAGGGGAGATGTTTGGCTTAGATTCTTAAAGCTATTTAGGGTACCTTACTACCTTTGGATTTGCTGTAAATTAAATGCCGCTGGTTTTGAAGGTGCAAGTCCTTATTTTGGTTTTTTGTTGTTTTTGGTTTTGTGTTTTTTTGTGGTTTTTTTTTATTGAGGTGCTTTGAAAGATTGAATGTTTTCTTTGTTAAAGTAGTATTTTCAGTTTAGAAGGAGAACTTGATTCCAACAAGTCTCAGAATAACAAACTGTGATGATTAAACAAATCCTTAGGTATTGTGCGTTGTTACATAACTGCTGCTGGGAGATCAAGCATGCAGCCTCGGCTGGCCTGTGCATCTCATGTAGCAAAAGGACTGCAGTGGGTTTCCATGGAGAGAGCACTAAAGGAGACTTTATTCCGCTGTAATAGCACTCCTCTTAATTTTGAATAGCCGAGGCAATACAAATACTTCACATGTTAACAAGCACATGCACATTCAGTTACAGGTTAGCATTTGGAGTAATGAAGTAAATACATGTGTTTGTGGTTTTTTCTCAAATTTCATTTCAGCATTGCTCAGTTGACTGCTGACATTGTTGCAAGTCAGAAACTAGTATGATTCATTAGTGTGCAAAAATGAATTGTTACTCAAAATGAGAAATGATCTGAACCCGATGTACTCTCAAGCATGTTTCAGTATTGTTAGATTGTTCCAGTAGGTGCCGTGGAAAACATGAAGGAGGCTGCAAGTGAGGCCGATTCTCTCTTAGATTGCATTTACAAGTGTGTATTTGCAGTGATGAACACCTGTGACTTCAGTTACCTTCAGACTAACCTGTATGAAGTTACTTGATTGAGTGTTTCATGCTTGGCTCTCCTAGAAGTTGAAGCTAAATATTTTTGCCAGGAAAAAGAATGTGATACTTTAAATGATAAAAGATGACAGATCATTTATTTCTGTAGTTGTAAGTGGTCCAGTTTGGCTGATGATCTGAGATGTGAATTGTGTTTCTTTTGTAAATGTGAAAGTTTCCTGACATGGACTACTGAGAGTTACATTTTTGGTGTCTTCAGGTGTAGTAGCTACTTAAATCAAGGAATACAATGATTGTTTTTATTTGGAAAATAAAAAGCAAAAAACCAAAAAGATCCCACGAAATAAAAAGAAGTTTTGACTGGTGACTTCTACAGTCTGATTTTGTGAGAGAACTCAAAATACTCAAAGGTGCTGTCTTTAATATTTGAGAAATTGCTGCTGGAGCAAATTTTCAGCAAATTTCTGTAACCTTTAGGCAAGCATGGCAGCACTGGAGATGAGAACAGTACATTAGCTAACAGTTCATAATTCTCAGCTTTCTTAATTGTGACTAAGCGGGAAGATATTAAAACATGCTACAAACCTAATGGCATACAATTACTCTAAAAATATCTTAAGATTGTTCTCTTAGAAAAGGCTTTGAGGTTAATTCTAAATTAGGCTATAAAAGCTGCCAGAGTGTTTGTGCTTCTCTACCCACTACATGGTAATAATTCCTGCTGTTACATTCTTCAGCCATACAGCTGGGAAATACGTAGCATTCAAGCACTCTGAAGTTGTGGCTATACAAATAAATAAAACCATGCTGGGCAACAATCTTCAACACAGGAACCTAACTACTCCATCACATTTAAGTACTGGAATAGTTCCTGGCATGATTTTTGGCCTGTGTTAACTTGTGCTCGTACTATTAATTGCTGAGCACTGTTTGGTGATTAGAATAAACCAAGGATGACTCTCAGCAGGCAGTCCAAGTGTGACATCTTTCCACAGACACAGCTGTCTGGAAGTTACTGTTTGTTAGTGGGAGTATGGCCTCCTTTTTTTGTCAGGGAGCTTTTCTGTAGGAGAACTGTCCTAGTTGAGTAGCTTTTAATAAAGATGTAGCTCAAATTCTTCTATTTTGTGGTGGAAAATTTTTAATGCAACCAGGAATTGATGCTTTTCTTTGAGGGTAGTGCATGCTAGAAATATTCCTTGGTATGCTCAGCATTTGAGTTGCTATCATGCAGTCTGTTGGTGCCTGCCTAAATCTATTCTGTAGATAATAACACACTTTTATAATTTCTCTCTAATAAAATAGAATTAAGTCTACTCTGAGATACTTGCATTATCTCTTAGGCTGCTCTTGTTGTCTGGTTTCTGTTGTGCTTTGCATTTCTGATAATGAATGCTTCTTTATGTCACTTGCTTGCTCTGGGGAGCTTGCATTGGAGTTTAGCACATATTTCAAGCTGATGTTAGCAAGAAAAGTTCCAAGTTGTCTATGCACTGTAATCTTCTTTGGTCTAGGGTAGAAATTTGAGTTGCTGCCAGGCGAGTGTGAACAAGGAAATGATGTGATTTCAAAGTAGCTCAGGGAGAAAAAAGTAGCTAATTGAAATATACGGGGACACTTAAACTTGACACTTAGTAACTAGGAAAGCACTTGCTTGCGCTTAATGTAATAATGTTTAAAGTGGAGGTGGTGTGGCTTGGGTTGGAGGGGCAGCTTACCGGCAGAGAAGCCAACTTCCTACGTCGTTGCCATCTTTAAACATTTGAATTTGGTCTAAGTTGAATTTGGGTGACAGAAGTGAGGTGCAAGGTGAGTGGCTCTGGTTGCCAGCACAATCAGCAGCAGAGTGCTCCAGTGCAGTGCACAGGGGGGTTTCCTGAATTGGGGGAGTGTCGCAGGGAGACAAGAGCTGCAGAAGCCTGCAGCTTGAGTGGCAGTGGCTGATGGGACCTAGGTGGGGCCAGGAGCAACAACGGCAGTTTCCCCCAAATATCAAAGAAGCCCTTAGGGAGCCCTGGTGAGCAGGGTGTGGCTCAGCAGTGTGCAGGAAGGCGCTGAGGCAGTGCCAGCCCAGCCAGGGAGCAGCGGTACCCACCTGGCAGGAAGCCATGGCCTCGCTCAGCTCTATGGCACGGAGCTGGCACAGCTGCCCAGACAGCTCTGGAGGGACACACTGCCAGTACTGGGCGGTGCCTGCAGGGTGAGCCCTGCTCACAGTGCCAGTAGTGGGTGGCACCTGTGAGCACAGATGTGGGAATGTGCCCAGGTACTCTTCCACTTAGTGAAAAACTCTAGCAGGAGGTGAGTAGGTTGAGGACTATCAGGGAGTGTGAGAGAGAGAGATGATATAGTGGAATTGCATCCTGCCGTCCCCGGGACATGCCTGGGAGGCACACCTGACGCACAGAGGATTCCTTTCTCTCTCCTCCATCTGCTGGAAAAGTGACCTGAAGGGATAGGGAGCAATCTGTCCCCAAGGTTAAGTTGGCCTGTGTCAGAACCACTTCCCTGAAGAAAAAGAGGACATTACCATAGGAGACTCCCTCCGGAAGGGAGCAGAAGGCCCAATATGCTGACAGGAACCACTTCTTAGGAAAGTCTGATGCCTCTCTGGGGTCCGAGTTCCTACCCTGGTATGGCTGTCAGATAATTATCCATTATTGGTTTCTCAGGTTGCCAGTGATGAGGTTGCACCAGGAAGTCCAAGGCCAATCAGGAGAGATTTCAGGGCCTTGGAATGAGTGCTTAAGGGATCAGGAGCACGAATAGTGCTATCATGTGTTCTGTATCCTTCCAGTTGCAGGAAATGAAGGAGGAAACAGGAAGAGCCAGCAGACCAATGTCTGAGCCTGATGCCATTGGCAGAATTTAGGGGTTTTGATCATGGGTCACTTTACATGACAGCAGGACTGCTAGCAACAGGCAGGGTACACCTGTCTCAGAGGGGGAAAAGGATCTTTGCACAGGAGCGAGCAGGGATCACTGAGACCTTTAAACTAGATTTGGAGGGGGAAAGACATGCAGCCAAGTTTGCTAGAGATAAGCCTGGGGGGCACCACAGCAGTGTTTGAGAGAGTGAGGTCCTTCACTCTGCTGCCTTGGTGAAGATGGGATGGAGATCCATGCAGCAGTGGTGACACAAGGGTTATTATTGATGTGTTTTAAAGCTGAGGAAGCTCCTGAGAATGCTCACATAGGAGCTGGGGCTTCTCCTCTGCAAAAAGGGCCAGGATTGATAGCCCATGAAGTGCATGCCAGCAGGCATCAATGCCTGCAGCACAGGCAATAAAGAGGAGGAGCTGGACACCATTGTGCAACAATAAAACTGTGACACAGTTGCCATTATGGCAACGTGGGGGGATGACTGGCACAACTGGGGGTTACTCCTAACTGGTTAGAAACTGACTGGATAGCCAGGCCCAGAGTGTTATGGTGAATGGAGCTAAATCTAGCTGGCAGGATAGCAACAATGGTGTTCCCCAGGGCTCAGTACTGGGGGCCAGCCCTATTTGATATTTTAATCAGTGATCTGGAAAAGGGGATCAAGTGCGCCTTCAGTCAGTTTGGAGGTGAGGCCGTGTTGGACTGGAGTGTTGATCTGCTGGAGGGCAGGATGGCTTTACAAAAAGGATGTAGACAAGCTGGATTGAAGGGTTGAAGGCCACTGTATGAGGTTCAACGAGTGCAGTGTCCTGCACTTGAGTCACAACAGCCTCATGTAACACTACAGAGTGGGAGCAGAGTGGCTGAGAAGCTGCCTGGTGGAAAAAGACCTGGAAGTGCTGTTTGACAGTGGTTGAACCTGAGCCAGTGTATGCCCAGGTGGCCAAGAAGGCCAATGGTGCCTTTGCCTTTATCAGCAGTAGTGTGGCCAGCAGGACCAGGGCAGTGATTGTGCCCTGTACTCGGCACTGGTGAGGCCATACCTCAGATCCTGGGTTCAGTTTGGGGCCCCTCACTACAAGAAGGATGCTGAGGTGCTGGAGTGAATCCAGAAAAGGACAATGGAGCTGGGGAAGGGTCTGGAGCACAAGTCTGATGAGGAGCAGCTGAGGGAGCTGGGGGGGTTTAGCCTGGAGAAAAGGAAGCTCAGGTGTGCCCTTATCACTATCTATAATAACCTAAAAGGAGCACAAAATTGCACCAGGAGAAGTTTAGATTGGCTGTTAGGAAAAGATTTTTTCACCAAATAGTTTGTAAACATCTGAACAGGCTGCCCAGGGAAGTGGTGGAATCACTGTCCTGGGAGTTATGTAAAAGGTGTGTGGATGTGGCTGTTGGGGATATTGGTGGACTTGGCTGTGTTAGGTAAATAGCTGGGCTTGATCTGAAAGGCCTTTTCCAACTTAAGCAGTTCTATCATTCTAAATTAGTTGACTAAAGTAGTAGACTCTGTTGATCATGTTATTGTTCACCCAGTTGTCTCAAGGTTTCAGAGATAGATAATTTTATAATCCTTAATAAGTAATGGTCTGTGTCTAACTTATTAATGAGCTGATAAAAAGTACCAGACAGTAATTACCAGTGTTAAATAAAGCTGTAACAAGGGAGTGAGCAGTAGTCTGAAAACTTGACCTGTGCTTGGGGGCCTACAGAACAGCGCTGAACATTGCAGGCTGATTAAGAGTGGATTTCTAACTCTCCTGTATTTCTTTATAGCAAATTACTCATGCCCACAACACTGTATCTAACTTCAAGAGATTCCATGGCCGTGCATTTAATGATCCTTTTGTTCAGAAGGAAAAAGAAAAGTTGAGCTATGATTTGGTTCCCATGAAGAATGGTGGAGTTGGAGTGAAGGTAAGCCTGCAGTGTATCTTTCTGGGTTGTATAGGTAAATCTGAAGTCTTACATTTCAGCACCTGAAATGAAAATATGGGTTTCTTTTAATTACCCTAAAGGTAGGTTGTTTTAATCTCTCTGTTAAAGAAGAGCTCTTCTATGAATAGACAGCTTTATCTTTAAATAGTAGATATTAACCTTAAAATTAAGGTTCATTTACAAATAATTGCTGAAATGCAAGTTTCCCTGTTGGCAAATTGCACATCTAGCTCAAACACACTGGCAGAAAAACTGCTAAGGTAATTACAAGGTTGTATGCTTTTACTTCAAAGTATGACTTTCTGCCACTTGTGTGGAATGCATTGAAGCAGACCTATTAGGTGTTTTACAAATCCTTTAGAAAATAGTCAGAACTCTTCTTTAGAATGATTGCCTTAAATGAGTGGCAAGTGTGTCTTTAGTGGACTGCCTGGAGTCAGTTACTTGGAAAAAGATGTTCAAAACCAGTTCCTATTACATTGCAGGTTTGTCTCTTGCTTACATTTCAAAGACTTCACTGATACAATGTCAGTTTTTCATAGAATAGGTGCTGTTAATAATATTGTGTCCATTTACAGAAACATGTACAATTACTGATAATGAAGCCTTGCTGGCATAACAATCAGTGTTGCTTCACTGTTGAAGACTTTAGCTTGAACTGGTCCCTCATAACTTCAGTATAGATCAGTCCTAAGTAATGAATAGATCACAGAAAAAAAAAAGGATGCTTTTTCTTTTGCTGTTTGTGATTTGTGAGGTTAACAAATAAATTCAGACAGAAATTATTGGTTTCCTTTAATCAGTGTGTGTAGGAGTCTTGTACTATGAGAGTCTAGTGTTGGGAGAACTCTACTACTTGGTATTTTTCCTTTTTTTCTTAGGCTGATTGGAGAACAAATTAGTATTTATTTGTATTTAACTGTGGTTAAAAAGTTTTAATAATTGGTTCAGTAAAATTCAATAAGACTCCGAGGTTTAGAGAACAATTTTTCTATTAAAACCAAAATGCCTAATTTTCGCCCAAACCATACTGAGTGAATAAAAGAGAAGTGTTACTTTCAAGCATCAGCTGTAACATATAACTTCACTTCATCACTGTCATGTATTCAATTGCATGATAAAAATGGTGCTTCAAGAATGATTTTTGCTAAGAGAGCAACGAATGAACTTTTTGCTAAGCTTTATCTTAAGCTTTTAGTTGTTTCATATGCATAGGTGAGCTGTTGTTGCACAGTTATTCCTTTCAGAGACGCCTCACATATTTGAGTAGAAGAATAAAAATGCCAGGGAAAAATACACAGCAAGTACTTCTGTACATTTTTTGCATTTGGCATCAGTTTGAAAAATGATGGCTATTTTTACTTAATGGTGTGCCACATTTTAAACTTGTGTCGTTTTTGGCAATTTCCTTAATCTATGGAGTTGATACAGTTCTTGATGTTTTAGGACAGGATGGAATTATTGCTTCTATAAACGCTCAGCTAGGAAATTAAATTGTAAACTGAAGTTCTATAATGAAATAATGAAGCATGTTGTGATTTATAGAGTATTAGCCAGCAGTGTATCAAAGAACATTAAATATATGCCGTTTTCCATCAGTTGAACTAATGGAATTATTTTACCTATTCTATCCAGGTCATGTACATGGATGAGGAGCACATCTTCAGTGTGGAACAGATTTCAGCTATGCTATTGACTAAATTGAAGGAGACTGCGGAGAGTAACCTGAAAAAGCCAGTAACAGACTGTGTTATTTCTGTAAGTAATTGTAGTGCACAGGAACATTATGTCTTTTAACTTCAGCTATTGAGGGCATTTTGTTTCTATTCATGCAGAGTGAAACAGAACTCTGCTAAGCACTTACAAAGGGATTAATCCAAACTAGGTTTAGAGCTTCTGACTTAAAGAAATCCCAGGGCTGCAGCCATATTCCAATCCCTGACTAACTTCATGAACTCATTCTCTTGGAAATGTCTGGACCTTTGGACCCAAAATGTTTCTGGATCCAGGTATAAATCCTTCTGGAACAGCTTGCTTTCATGACTAAGCATACTAATTACTCATTGAAGTAAATACATATGTTTGTGTTTTTTTCTTGGATTTAAAACAATTTGATAACAGCTTTGAACAATTTGCTTTGTTTATGAATATTTGCCCTCTGTCAGCTGAAAATTTTAGTTTCTGTCGTGTTTATCTTCATCCTTTCAGCAAACTTTATTTTGTTTCTTTCACTGTTATGACTGCACAGAAAATGACCTCAGATCAAGATCAGTCATTCCATTGCAAAGCCCCAGTATAAAATAGCACCTGCCTCCTGTTCTCAATGACTCTGAACAAGTCTGTCTCATGTTGCATCTAGGAATATTTAGCTCTGTTATTATTAGAAATGTTGATTCTCCAGTTGAACCTGGAAAGCTAGTTCTTCATGTGTCCCTGGAAGGGGGACATCAGAAGGCACTGTCCAAGGCCAATGCTGGAGATCTGTAGAAAATTTTCAGCAGCATATTCCTTCAGAATTTCTTAGCACTTCTTGCCCAAGTAATTTATGCCAAAATAGATTATCTTCATTTGTTATCCGTTATTTCTTTGCATCTCTGACATCTGTAGTATTGCTGTATGCTTTTAGTTCCCTCTTTCCTTTTTTGGAGTCTACCTGCTAGTTCTGATTAAGGTATTCCATGTCACTGTCTTCATAATACCCAGTTTCACATTTTGGGCCAGCACTTACTGTTATTAGCATTTGTATACAAATAACTTGTTTCTTGCTAGTGTGTGCTCATGTAAACTAGCTGATGTTAGTTTAATTCCATCTCTGAGTAGAATATTTGAAGTGTTAATTCAGTATGGTGGTTGCATTTTAGAGGCTTGAAGTAAGTATCTTCCTCAAAGAGGAGGAATAGATACAATTTTTAAATTAATACTTTCAAATAAGTGGTGTAATGTCTCATTTTCTGGAAGTAACTTTGTATTCTCACCTACTTTCTTCAGGTTCCATCATTTTTCACAGATGCTGAAAGGAGGTCTCTTCTGGATGCAGCTCAGATTGTTGGTCTGAATTGTCTTAGATTAATGAATGACATGACTGCAGGTAAGTAGGATAAAATAGCAGTTTCTGCAATTGACAGACGGGATAGAGGGTGCATTTAGTTACTTTAAGAAAAAGGACTGACTTGAAAAGGCAAATATAAGACATAAATATTTGAAAAACATGCTGTTCTTTTCTTGGTTTAATGTCTTCAGTGTGAATGGGTAGATGACATCAAGCTCCATTGATAATTATCTCCCTGAGCACTTATTTAGGAGTCACTACATATGCCTGGACTACTTGTTCATTTAGTGTACTGCCCAGATTTACAGTTGCAGCAGTTAGACAATCCTAAAGGAAGTTCCTTGATTAAACATCAACACCTCATAACTTTCAAGGCTTTTTTCGGTATAGTCAGGATTTTAAGCAGACACATGGCTCTGCTGACCATTTATACAGCTCTCAGACAAAACTTCCCAGCTTGGAAGATACTCACTGGAAATACAAAACTGGGTTTGGGTTTTGTTGTTAAATTGTTCTATGTTTTTGACTACTTTGCAAGGCAAAAAAAGAAAAAAAAAACCCAAACAAATGCTTAGAGAGCATATACATGACTAAGGGAGTATATTCTGCTTTTCAGGTCCCACAGCTTAGATTAATGAAACAAAGCTTCCATGAAGATGGTATAGTTAGCACATGTGTATGTTGGGATTTGTCTTTATGCTTTTGATCTTACAGGTTAATGTTCACAGGGGTGTTGTGGTATGCCACTGGAAACTAGAGATTGTGTGGATAACATCTGACCCTTCTTTTGTAGTGGCTCTGAATTATGGAATTTATAAACAAGACCTTCCAGCTCCTGAAGAGAAGCCACGGATAGTTGTGTTTGTTGATATGGGACATTCTGCATTTCAAGTATCAGCCTGTGCATTCAACAAGAGTAAACTGAAGGTAGTAAGATTAAATGGAAGTAAAAGGGTCTATAAGCAATTAGAATTAAATAGCCTGCCAATCTACCTTCTTTTTTAAATTCTGAAATAATTTAATGCATGGAAAGTGGCAACGAGTCAAAAAGCAAAGGTTTTCATCAGTGTCCTTCATTTCATTAGAATTGTTTCAAACAGGCTGTAAATTTCTTGCAATACACAAATGTAAGATAAATAATACTAGTGCTCTAATTTATTTTCCTTTATCTAAATGAGTTTGTGTATGGATTAAAATTTTGAATACTTAGGATGTCACTTAGTTACTTAGTCTTATTTCCTCTGTAAAAGTGAAGATCAATTTTTGGCTGATGTGATTGTGCATTGGAAGATAGGCTGACCTGTCCCCAACATTATTTTGAAGCAAGGACTTGCTGATATTGGAAGACTGCTATTCCCTGTGATTTTTATTAGTGTTAAAAAAAATAATTGTGTTCTTTTAAACCAGGTACTTGGGACAGCATTTGACCCTTTCCTTGGTGGGAGAAACTTTGATGGAAAGCTCGTAGATTACTTTTGTGCAGAAATAAAATCAAAGTACAAACTAGATCCAAAAACCAAAGTTCGGGCTCTTCTTCGTCTGTATCAGGAATGTGAGAAACTGAAGAAACTAATGAGTTCAAATAGCACAGACATTCCCCTAAATATTGAGTGTTTCATGAATGATACTGATGTATCTGGAAAAATGAACAGGTGAGTTCTGTACAAGACAGGCATTTGTTTTGGTGGCCATTTTTTAAAACAAGTGTTTCTTTCAGTGTTTGAAAGAAACTTAATGTGCTAAAATTAACTGTAAGTACTGAATAGCTGTGGCATTTTGTAATGCTAGAATAGCTAAGGCTGGGAAATGGAATGTTCAGCTACTTGAGTAATGTTTCAGTGCAATAAAGCATGCATAAGGAGTTTAGATTCTTTTTGTAGAATATATTCTTAAACCCATGGATTTATGCTTGCAAACCAGAGGGTTGGTTGCATATTTTGACCTTCTGCATATTTTAGGTAACCTAAATCCCATACTCTCTCAAGATAGTAAAAGTTCAAGCTTTGTTTCTTTTTTTCTGTTTTTAGTGTACTGTGGATATTGGTAGAGAAATGGAGGGCAGAAACAGTGCTTATGGGTGATTACTTGATTATGGTCCAAGTGTAAATGAAGTCTCTCTCTCTTGCACATGTTCACAGGCATGGCTTCATTTGTTAGTTCTGTAGCTAATGCGAAGAGTAGTGGGTTCTTCCAGTATTTGGGCAACTGTTTTTCATTATAAAGGAAGTGTCAGTGTTTTCTGATTTCTTATCTTTAACCTCTGCTCTGAGGCAAATACATAGCAGCTGCCCAAACAAAACCTTTATCTTATTTCACTACATTGATAGTGGCTTAGGAAAATTTGAAAGCAGCTGTTTGTGTACTACCTTGTCTATGGTTGCCACTTTGGCCTACTCACAGGAGTTTAGCTTTAGGTCTCTGCGGTGTGGTTAACCAACCTAGTCAGCATTCAGTTTGGAAACAAATACCAGGCAAGGTTCTTGTGGGACAGGCATTATTTAGTTAATTCCATTTTTTTTCTTAGGTCACAGTTTGAAGAATTGTGTGCTGACCTGCTGCAGAGGATAGAGATGCCTCTGCTTTCATTAATGGAACAAACACAGCTGAAAGTGGAAGATGTAAATGCTGTAGAGATTGTGGGAGGAGCAACCCGTATTCCTGCTGTCAAAGAGAGGATTGCTAAATTCTTTGGCAAGGATGTCAGTACAACACTGAATGCAGATGAAGCCATAGCTAGGGGCTGTGCTCTGCAGGTATAGTACTGGCAGCACTTGATGAAATTAAAAGATGTATTTCTTCCATGAAGAATTAGTCAAGCAGTTATGAAAAATTGTAGAAGTGGTCCATTTTAAAGTACTCAAGGGAACATACATGTTCACTAGGTCTTTTTATGGGACTGTACTGTTTAAAAAGTCCTGAGTACTCCTCCCTGGTGCAGTACTCTATTGCAGGGTGCATTCCTTAAGCAGCCCACTCTGCTCTTCAGAAGAACACAATCTAGGGATCTTTAATGCCAAAAATTTAAGTTGTTGTCAAGCTGATAGATACTTTTACTCAATAAGGTATAAGGAGTATCTATGGAGAGCCCAAACTACTGCAAGTTTGACCTTCCTGGTATCCAGCTTGCCATCAAAGTGAAACAGGCTTTATTCTGTCTCCCTCCCATTTTTACTGTTTCCAACTATATTTTACAAGCAAACAACTCATTCAGTGTTCTTCCTTTTCTCCTTTAACTTCTTGTCTTAGTTCACCCTCTTCTCTTTGACTTGTTTCTTTACTCCATCTCACTGACAGCTTCCTATTGCCAGCAATCAGTTGTGTTCAGGAAAAGAAGCAGGACCCTTTAGATAAACACTTCTTTTAGGAGTAAGCACTGCAGAATTTCCCTTTTTTATAGTCCTGCTACTTTCTTAGTGTTACCTTTACTCACAAGCTGCAAAAGACCTGCTAACATAGCACATAAACACTTGTGTGTGAGATTTCTCTTCTCATACTGCATTGAAATTGAGCATTGAAATAGTTCTGCCTAGTAAAATCAATACAGTTCTCACTTGTTTGAAAATTTTTTGCTGTCATGTCTAGTGGAGTAGAGGAGTTAACGAGCTTTAATGCAAGCTTTTTTGTTGTTTGTTTTTTACTATTTTTTTCAGTGTGCCATTCTTTCTCCAGCTTTTAAAGTGAGAGAATTTTCTGTGACAGATGCTACACCTTTTCCAATATCTCTGCTGTGGAACACAGAAGCAGAGGACACTGAAGGGTAGGTAGCTCAGACTACCATTCCATGAAGCTTTTGACCTTCATAGTTCAGGGGTCATGTTCTTGCTTGCATTTAAACTAGGATTTGGCATTCTCATGTAGAAAAACCATAGGCCATGTACCAGAGATGTTTGGCAGGGAAGATTGTAAAGACACAGGTTGAAATTTGAACTGTAATTCCTCATTTGTAAAAATATGAGGATTTTTTAAAAGTAAGTGAAAGAGCTACCAACTAGTATCTTGTCTTGCCTTTATCTGGTTGTCAGGATTAGGATTATAAAATTAGATCAGTGCTTGGGTCCTGATTCCACTTTGCCTTTTGGCTTTTCAGTTTTTACTCAAGGTGTTCCCGACACCTAAGATTCTTGATTTATTAGTAATGTTAGGTACTATGGAAATATTGTGAATTTATATGGATGCTATTTATCTGACTGCAGGAGGAATTTAACACCTAGCAAAAATTTAACATTTGTAAGAGTAATTTCTTGCTGCAGTCTCTTATGACTGACATCTGTTACTAATTGTGCCATGCCTGTGGGAGATGCAATTGTTTTCTAGGATGTAAAGAGCTCCAAGTTCAACCTGTAGAAAAATCATAGTTCTAGAGGGATCTGTTCATACCTTTTTCATGTTCTTTGTAGTTCAGCCTTTTTTTCTTCCTGTCTGTTTTCTGTGGAGGTGCAGGGCCTAATTGTTGTGTCACTTATGAGAGCAGCCTGTGGGTTCATGTTCTAGGTAAAGCTCTCATTTTCTCACATCTAGGTTATTAGATGAGATCTTCCACAGTTAGGAGACAAAACTTAGCTGGAAATTGGGATCAGGCTGGCATAATAGCGGACATGCCATAGAACATGAAGTAAAGCTGGTTGTTTTTCTGTCATGTTGAGGAATGAATAATAATCTGGTGTCAGGGTTCTCAACTGAGCCATGGAACATAAATGAGCAAGGAATTAACAGGGCTATAATTATCCCTTTGAGACTAAGGAAGGGTGCAAATTATGATTCAAAATACACTATTCCAAGCTCCAATAGTGGAATAGGACAAGTTCTCATTACAGTAGAGAACAGTAAATCCTTTTCCTTGCAGTACAGTAGTGAAGTGTCTTTATTGGAATTGTTCAGAAGGGTAGATGTTTCAAAACATGATATTCCTCTAAAGAGTTCTGACCCTATATCAAAACCTTCCAGCTCAAATATGCGGCTAAAAGTGATACTTTTCCCTTAATTACAGAGTTCATGAGGTCTTCAGCAGAAATCATGCAGCACCCTTTTCTAAGGTACTTACATTCTATAGGAAAGGTCCATTTGAGCTAGAAGCTTTTTATTCTGATCCTAATGGAGTCCCATATCCTGAGTCAAAAATTGGTAAGTAGTCCTGGAAATAGTGTTGTCTCCAATAGAACAATTTGAAATCAAAGAGTAACTGTTGTGCAGTATGGTTATGATATATATATTCAGGCTTTTGTCTCTGAAGGACTCAGAATTTTCCCATTCCTGAGGCAATTGAATCAGTGTTTTTTGTTTTTCTTGCTTATAATGCTCTTTGGCTAAACGAAGAAATGAGGGGGAACAAATCAATGCCTATGACTAAAATGTGGTTATCACTACTAAAGATAGCTTTTTAACTTTTTAAATCTTCTTTTCTGCTTATCACTGAAGCAAACTAGTAATAATTGAATAATATCTCCTGTATATATTAAAAAGTGTGTCTTGAATAACTAGTTGTTGTTTTTACCTGTACCTTCTGGGACTGACATAATGCTGAGTAACTTCTAATCAAAGCAGTCTGAAATAGTAGCAGCTACAAGACTACAGTATTGATTTGTCTATGTAACGTTTCTAAGCGGTTCTTTCATACTTTTTGACAAATTGCAGCACTTGACAGTGTTGATACTTACAAAGAGCTTACAACATGGTTAGTTAGAAAAAGACTGATGGTAAGAACAGGCCAATTCAATAATTGTTCTTGAGTTCTAAACATGCAATTAAATGTTTGTTTGCATGCCATGTATTTTGAAAAACCAGCACAAGGGAGGGGGACTTATTACAAGCACAAGTAGTGACAGTGCAAGGGGGAATAGCTTTAAAAACTACAAGAGAGCTGGTTTAGATTAGATATTTGGAGTAAAGTCTTTGCTGTGAGGGTGGTGAGGCCCTGGAATAGGTTTCCCAGAGAAGTTGTGGATGCCCCATCCTTGGAGGTATTCAAGACCAGGTTGGATGAGGTCCTGAGCAACCTGGTCTAATGAGAGGCAGGGGGTTTGGAATGCAGTCTTTAAGGTTGCTTCCAACCCAGGCCATTCTGTGATTCTCTGTCTGTATTCTATAGTTACAGAAACATCAGACTTCTTTTAGTGGTTGATTCTTACCATAAAGATTGATGGTGGGCTTTGTCAGTGTTCAGTTTATTTGGCTTTGACAAATGGGAAACTGTTTATCTGCTGTTCTGAAAGCTGGTAAGAACAGAACTGAAGATCAGATTTGTTTCAACTCAGTTGCCAGTTAATTCTTTGCTCAGAACAGAATTACTGGTATGACTAATGGGTGAAGTAGTAGTTCTAATGAGACTGGCAAAAGAGAGAACAGGTCACACAACTCCAGTATTATTGGATTTACAAGACAGAAGATTATATTCCATAGCCTGCAAGAAAGGCAGGTAAAAGCTTGTGTGTTTGTGATCTAGATCTGTTGCTGAAAGAATGGTGTGTGCAAATGTGTATATTTGGCCTGTGAAATTGGGGAACTTGTACTTTGCAGCTAAGTGAGCATTCTGGTCTCCAGGTCACTCTTTTGGTAATCCATGCATAAGGAAAAATGTCTGCAGGTAATGTCAAGGACATCTGATTCTTCATTTACTGTTGAACTAATTGTCTGTCTATTAGTTTCACAATGCTTGTTTCAAGTATTACAGTAGTTACAGAACAATTAGGTTCTGCCCAAGAATAAAAGGTAATGGCAGACTTGCATGGATGTTAGAAGCTGTAAGGAAAGCCTCTAGAAATACTGTTTCTATGTTGGGCAATAGCTTGTATTAGAAAGGCACCACTTAATATTGGCATTAGACTAAGCCCTTCAGTAGTTTTCTTTCGGCCTAGTAGTAACACAGAGAGCACCAGTTTTGTATTTACTCTCTATTAGTTGTGTCAGGAGAACCTACTCTTTGCTTTGTAAGATGAAGTTAGCTGAAAAGCAATGTACTTTGGTTTTGTTGGGGTTTTTTTTCTGGTAGTACTGATTTAATTTGTGGGACCATGAGATTAGCATGGAGGCTTCATCAAATATCTAGAAAACAGTTTGTCTATGACAAAGGGAGATGTTTTCCTGGTTCTGTATTATTACCTACTTAATTCCACTGTGTGAGTTTTGATTCTTTTGGTTTTAGGTAGGTATGTTATCCAGAATGTGGCAGCCCAGAAAGATGGAGAGAAGTCTAAAGTCAAAGTGAAAGTCCGGGTCAATACTCATGGCATTTTCAGTGTGTCCACTGCATCTATGGTAGAACCAGTTAAAAGTGAAGAGTGTGAAGATGTCAGTGTTGAGACTGAAGTGGAAGCTCAGGACCAGAGGTCTATTGAAAACTTCAGTGATGTAAGTTGACCTTTCTTGAGTGTGAATGTCCTTACTGATTGAAAGTGTGTTCTGCTGTTACATACTCTGGAAGGAAGATACCTTCCTCTAAGGAAGCAAAAGGAGATTAATTTTAAGATGTGTGTAGCTGTCAGGAAATTGTCTTTACAAGAACAGGAAATAATTTGTGCTATCTTGAAAGTGTGTGGATTTCAAAATCAGTTATTGTGTGAAGTGCCAAATATAGCAGCAGGTTGTTTGAGGGTGGGGTTGCTTACAGGTGCCATAGTTATCCAGCTGTTCCAAACAGGAAAACTAGATTTGGATTGTTAATCATCCATGCACTTTATGTTGAAGGAATTTGTATATAATCCTTTGTATCAAGTAAAGTTTTTTGAAACTTTTTATGAAAGGGAAAGCTGAATTGTTTTCTACAGCATTGAAGGAGAGGGGAGCACTGGGGAATAATGCACATTGTTATAGTCTACTTGATCTTTTAATAATTTTGAGGGGGAAAAAGTAAACATTATGACTCAATAAATTAAAAGCCCCTTTTGTAAGAGAAAGTGGGAGCACGTGCACACACGCACACAAGTATTGTGCAGCAAGCCTGGCACTGGTAACATTTTCATGAACTCCTTCTGAATTTGCACCCAGTCTGTATCTCCATAGCTGAAGCGTGTGTGTTTCTGCGTGTGCACAGAATGCTGTGTAGGGCACTTTGTACCGTATGTGCGTCAGAAGTGACGTGCCCTATACGTAAATGCAAGTGCACATGCCTTCTACATCCTTTGTGCCTGGGCTTTCATTTCAGAAAAATATCCAGCAAGAGAACAGTGAGGCTGGAACACAGTCCCAGGTACAAACTGATGGTCAGCAAACGTCACAGTCTCCCCCTTCATCAGAACCTCCCTCTGAAGAAAACAAAATCCCAGATGTCAAGAAAGTGAGTGACCCTTTAACTCTGTTGAAAATGTTATCCTATATAATGGCTTTTAAAATCGTAATATATTTCAGGAAAAGTAAGGAACTTGGTGTTGGAACCTTTTTCATTTTCACATCTTTACTATAGTGAAAAATAATATCTGTATCTTGTGATGGTTTCTGTACAGAGTTTGCAAAAGAATTCCTGCAAGAAGCCTTTCTCTACCACTTCCATGTCTTCTTGCAGTGTTGTACAACTCGTTTATTTGTGTTGCAGACATTTCAATTTAAACAGCAGTTAAAGGCCAAGCTTACTAGGCCTGCTGAGAGAAGCTGGGATCAGGAATTTATAAACCTAAAAGGAAACAATCAGTGTGAAACATTTGTCTGCATGTTATTGCTAGTGATTTTGTTTTTTTCATCTGTATGAGATGAAAAATGCTTTGGGTTAAAATCTTAAGACCTATCAGCATCATTAGTGAACTGCTACGTTACACATGAACACTTCTGGAAAATCTGCAAACACAGCATATATCTTTGGAATGTCCTTGCTGCGGCTCAGTGCTTACTGTCTTGAAACAGACTCTAAGGAGACTAGGATAGGAGGGGAATCCCCAAAAGGAAAGTGCCTCATGAGCATATTTTGAAGATTTTAAAAGAACATGGAAAACCTTTGTGTGTTCTTCCTCTGAATGTGTCTTTGATCATAGCAGTACTTCATCAGAAAGAAGTCAGGAAAATTATCTTATTTTTCTTCTTTCTAACTCAGACAAATGAGAAGAAAGGTGATCAGCCCCCAGAAGCTAAAAAACCCAAGATAAAAGTGAAGAATGTGGAACTTCCCATTGAAGCTAACTTGGTTTGGCAGTTAGGAAAAGATCTCCTCAATATGTATATTGAAACAGAGGTGAGTTAGTGTGGTTTAGACTGCTTTCTTGTGTGCAGTTATTAACCATTCACCTGCTTCTCTAGGCAGCCTCTGTTCTTGTACTGTCACCCTGGAGTGTGGGCTCAATTAACAGTGAGCTAACATACTGTCTGCCTTCTAACACATAACTGACAAATGTTTATCAGAAAGATTGAATTGTCCTTTATAGCAATTAGTATCAGAGCACTGATGCGTGGAATGGCATCACAGATTCATTTAAACTGTTGTAATCCAGAGAAGTGCAACCCATTTCTTCAGATGAGTCTACTGTGTAATAATGAGAATTTCAACAGTTAGGAGAACCAAGGCCTCTGGGAGTTTTCACAGGAGCTGTGCTTTATAGAATGCTGTTTGAACATTGTTATTTTTTAATTATTTTCTGTGGTATACAGGGAAAGATGATTATGCAAGATAAACTGGAGAAAGAAAGAAATGATGCAAAGAATGCAGTGGAGGAATATGTATATGAGTTCAGGGACAAGTTGTCTGGACCATATGAAAAGTTTGTTTGTGAAAAGGTAGGTTATGGTTTCAGGAACTTGTCTGAAAAAAACAAGTATCTGTTTTGTATACCTTGGTTAAACTTGCTCAAAGCCATCCTAAACATAGCTGCAAAACCAGAACTTCATTTGAATGATGGCAGTGACTAACCCAGAATAAGGCTTAGGTGTAACAAATACATATCCCTGAAAAAGGGTTTTGTCACAAATGGAGTAAAGTTTTGTTTCCAATTGGAACTGTTGACTGGAAGGGGAAACTGTGTTGCTTTTTGTGTAACCAAAACCATGAATTAGAGTTATACCCCAAGCATTGGCCTAATCAAAGACAAAAGTCTGTAAATGCTACCTTTGTTGTAGAAGTCCAGAAGCAGGCATGGTTTAAGTAACTAAATTAGGCAAAGGCTGCAGTAGAAATTAAGTTTTCATACAGGAGGCTAAGGATTCATGTGTATATTTTTACCTCTGTTATGTTCCTTCAAGACAAACATGGTTGATTGGTGTGTGTTTCAGTGTTTGATGTGTTGAATTATATTGACCCACAGGATCTGCAGGGATTCTCTGCCCTCCTAGCAGAGACAGAAGGCTGGCTGTATGAAGAGGGTGAGGATGAAGCAAAGCAGGTGTATGTAGAAAAATTAGAGAATTTAAAGGTAGGCCTGTTAATATGCCCGAAAAGCAAAATTTCCTAAAGACTGTGCTAAACAACATTAATGAATGTTAATGAATCACATAAACATGGAGAAATTGCTTTTTCTAGAAATTAGGTACTCCAATTGAAATGCGCTTCCAAGAAGCAGAGGAACGACCAAAGCTATTACAAGAATTGGGACACAGGCTCCAGTACTATGCTACAATAGCTGGGGAATTCAGGAATAAAGTAAGTGGCCTTTTTTTAACCACAGTGCTTCGGTGAGGCTCATTGGCTGGAGGGCTTCAAATGCACTTTCAGATGAGCTGTGAACTACTGCTATATAGGTCACAAATTTAACACCACAAATGTTTCCCAGTACTCAAAAAATCTCATGCAGTGTGTCGTATCTTCATTTGCTTGATACTTCTGGATGTTTTCAGGCTGAAGAGGGTGTTCTGATAAAGAGTTTAGACTTGTGGTCTGATTCTTGACCTTTAAAAAACTGATCTGTTTTTTAGAAATGTGCTCCTCTTTCAGGGACAAGAATTATTGTATGGTGAGAAGCATTAGTGTAAAACCTAGCTGCAGATAAAGTAAAAAACACAATTTTGTTATATGTGGGTATTTGGGGTTTGGTTTTTTGTGGAGTTTTTGTTTGGTTTTTTTTTCATTGGTATTTGTAGATTATGTTCTTGATAAGCTTTGCAGTCTAAAAATTTGCTCCTTTAATTTCAGCTTAAAGAATTTTAATAGGATGGCTCACAACACTCAGACTAATTAAATCTGAGACTTAACATCAGAAACAATTATGTCTTCACCGCTATAGATTACAAAATTAAGTGAAATCATTAGTAGTGTTACATGTGAAATAATTAGCATCATTGTAAATAGTATATTTAAAAACTTGGTTTTATTTAAGAATTCTAATTATGGGTTCATTGGTTGTGTTGCTGGGTAGGTCCTTTTCCTGATAATAGTTAATTGTGTAGCTGTAGCATTGTAGGGAGTGCTAAAGTTGAAAACTGTGGTCCTTTCCCTGTATATCAGAATCTCAATGTCTAAACTATCTTGGGTGCAGGTAGCTCCTCCAGAACAGGAGGGAATATTTTTATCAGCTTTGTTAAGAATGTTGTGTTTTATTGCATGACTTTTTTATGAAGCTTCTATGCCCTCTGTAAACCAGATGTCTTGTTCGTTTGGGTAAAGGAAGCTTTATATTCACATCTGTATTTCCTGTTGTCTCTGGCTGTAATGGATCTCCCTTGTGGCTAACTTCTATTTGTTTTGACCATTGGAAGACATTTACAAGTTATAAATAATTGAGATGGACTTGTTGGCATAACTTCATTACATTATTAACACTTGACAGTATTAACTAATACAAAATGTTTGTATTTGGACAGGATGAGAAATACATCCATATCGATGAGATGGAAATGATGAAAGTAGAGAAGTGTGTTAGTGAAGTGGTAGAGTGGATGAATAATGCTGTGAGTGCACAGGCTAAGAAGAGCTTAGATCAGGATCCAGCTGTGCATTCAAGTGAAATTAAGGCAAAGCTACAGGTAAGTACCATAAGAAACTATCTTTAGAGGTTGGTGCTAAAAGTGGAGTGCTGTGTGTGCCTTCTGTCTTTCCCAGTTTCATCTTGCTGCTCTAGTGTTCTTGAAAGGTAGAAAGTATGGAAAGGAGGAGATCGAGCAGAAAGCAGAGGAGCTCCAGTGTACTGTATACAATTCTGTGGGGCTCACTGATATTTTGTCTTTCAGTCACCTTAAAAACTCAGGTTGTTTTTCAGTGTTTTACTTGGACACAAAATAGTATTGAAAAAAACCAATGCGAAATCCAAAATACTTAGTTGAACTTTCCCACAGAACATCAGAAAGTATACCAATTAATTTATTTCAGAGTACAATAAGTACTTGTCAGTTTGGACTCAGGGGAACAAATGCAGAAGCCAATTTCAAGCAGTCTTTTGGACACAGGACTTTTCGCACTAGTGAAGCTGGTGGCTCCTTAATACGCATTCTGCCTACATCTTTTCCATCTCTTTTAGGAGTTAAACAATGTTTGTGAGCCTGTTGTGACACAACCAAAACCAAAAGTTGACTCTCCTAAGGAGGAAAACCCATTAAGTGAGCAGAGTGATTATAAAACTGAAGACATGGGAGATGACAAAAATTCTGAAATGCCTCAGCAAAACGGCGAATGTCATCCAAGTGATCAAAACACCATTAACATGGACCTGGACTAAGCCACTGCACTTGCAGCAAATTATTTCATCCCATGACAGAAGATGTTTTGGCTGTCATATGTGATGGGGGTGGGAATGCATTGTTTTGGAAACTATTTATATTTTTTTTCTTAAGACTTGTCTGGGAATATGTTATGTTGTGGGAGGAAGAATAGTAAAAGTGTTGGTCATGACTATCCTAAAAGGAAAATTGCCTTGGTAACTTTCAGATTCCTGTGGAATTGTGAGTTCATACTAAGCTTCTGTGCAGTATTTAACCATTTGCATCACTAAAGATGAAAAGAAGCCCTTGCTTTGAAATGTACTGCTCCTTTAAAAGGTTGTAATCAAAACACTCGTAGGCATTTGTAGATGCCAAGGTAGTTTTCTTTTGTCTGGACATCTAATTGGGTATGTCAGAAAAAGCCAGTGTCTGTCCCCTTCACAAGGACTTTGCAGAAGAAATCCTTCTGTCTGAGGTTTTTGATTGTTGCAGTCCAAAGTACTTATCAGGTAATGAGATGGTGAAAAGTGTTAGTAGCATGCAGAAACGCTTACGTTTCATCTCTTGCTAAACAATACATTTTTCATGTGGGGTACATAAAATGAAGGAAATGCTAATTCTGTTAGTGTTATTGTGAAGCTTTTTAAAGAGCTTTGAAATAAAGTTCATTTTACTGGTATCTTCTGACCTCTTGAGTTTAACTGCAATACTTCTGCTCTAAGTGTTGCCCTCCTCACAGTTTGACAGGCCATTGCTTTGTGTTTCTGCGCAGGAGAGTTATAAACACACTTAAAACTCTCACACTTTGCACAGAACCAGTTGTACAGTGAGATGAATGTAATTTAGTCCCTTAGTGAGTTATGCCTCTTTCTTTTCTTCGGCCCAAGGGTTGTAAACATCTGAAAGAACCTGGAAACATCACAGATGTTAGAGCATGGGACAGTGTTTGTAACTGATGCCTATATAACTTAGGTTACAATGTGCTTATATAGCTTAAGTTATAAGATATCAATATAACCTAATGTATCTGCATAACCTGAATCATAACTTTGGTATATCTATGTAACCTGATATAAATAACTTTCTATACAATGTAATGGCTAGTATATGGTTAACTAGTTGCTTAATGCTGAATAGACAAAAAAAGAAGGAAAAATTCACCAGGTGGACAGCTTTTGAAATAGATAAGTATAGTACTAACAAGAAATTGGCAAATGTAAAGGCAATTAGCCACAAAACAAAGAATTTAGGCCAGTTAAGACCAGCCAGACTAAGGAACACCATAACTGCACATGCTCCGAAGACGAGGTTGAAAAGTTCAGATGCGAAGAAGACCTTGGAAGCCTTCATCAAAGACCCCTGATGACCCCTGAAATGGGGGGCCACAGGCGCAGTGCAAAAGAACTAATAACCGTGAGATCACACATGTGATGATGATGCAGTGACATAGTAATACTAAGGAGTACTTACTCTATAAGTACACCACGGCACTTGACAAAAGTGGGTGAGTAAGGTGGAGAAATCTCCCTCATCACCAGTGCTGCAAGAAGCAAATACCTGCTGTGTAGACATTGATCTGTGGGGATTTATTTCCAGCCTAACAGAACCCTATAACTTAGAAATTGTAATCCACAGTTCAGAGTAAGATGCTAAAACCTGGTTAAATACTTAGGCTAGGCTCTGCTTTTTGTTATAGACAAAACTGAAATAATGATATTTTCAGCCCATTCAAGTTGTTCTGGTTAAACCTTAGTAAAGGTTTTAAAAACTAAGAATTCCTCTCAAGTAAATCTCTAGTCTATCAGAGAAGATTTTTTTGCATATTTAGTGCAGGGGAGGATGCTTTATGTTAAACATCAAATTACATTAGGGAATGTTAGGCACCTGAAATGCTGTGGGAAGAACTTTTCTTGGAAGCATAGTCTGAAGGGTGTTAACTCTGCTGATGCATGGAAGCACAGATCCCATATGTAAGCATGTGGCACCAGATGCTTAAAGATCAGCGTCACTAAATGCAAAAGTGTTTTGGTTTGTTTTTTTAGTAAGGGCTTATTGTGGCTACAGCAGTATTTCATCTGCAACACAACCTAATGGAGAAAAGACAAATTTGTGCTACTAGAGCTACTAAAGAGGGAGTACAGATGAGAGGACTGGTGCTTTCAAGGGCCAGCTAATCCTATCCAAGGCAAGTTTTTTTCTTCTAGTTGGTGTTTTTAGCATCAGCCTTCCATAAATCTTCTCACAGCCAGGGGCAGGGGCTCTAATGCTGCTCAGTATGTGCAGTTTCCTGCAGTAGTGGCCAGTTTTCTGCTTTGACTGTATTGACTGCATATAACCCATTTGATAACTGGGTTATCAAAATGCAGATCACTGTTATTGGCTGCTTTGAGCTGCCTGGTTTTCACTTCTGCTGATCCATTAGGCAATGGTGTACAGTTGGCAACAATAGAAATATTTTGATCTTTCCTTTTCCTAGTGCTAAGGGATTGAAAATCAGACCAAACTTCAAAACCATGTCTGAGGTATGGAGAAATGTTTCTGTGTTGGTACCAGTGGAGTGGTTTCATCAAGGGTTAACTGTTACCAACAGACTACTGCTTTCTTACATTATTGGTGAAATGGGAATGGATTTATATTGCAGAATCAGTAAGATGCCTTAGGAGAAAGCTTAGCTTAATCAGTGGAAAATTTTGTAAAGACATTTGAAGTAGGATTCTGTCAGAAGAACTAGTCCTGAATCTACAAAAAGCAGCTTTTCTGGTCCTGATGGATTGCCGTGTATTGAGTTACCTCTATAGAAGGTACTGAATTTTCCCTCTAATTTTCCTCTAATGAGCCTTCATAAAAAGTCTGCACTGGGAACAGATGAATCTGGGCTGGATTTTTTTTCTAGATTTCTGCACTGTTAACTATTTCATACCAGCTAATGGTGTGACAAGTGATGAATCCCTTATGATTAAGTGGCTTATTTAAATCTTTACAGTGCTTGTGCTTTACGCTGAGAGGGGGAAGAAGGAAAACAAGAATAGATCAGTGATACAACTTTACCTTCCCTCCCTTTGCCCCAGTTTAATGACTTTGCTTTCTAATTTACCTTTTACCAGATACATGTGGAAATCCTCTGTGCTAGTTTCACTTTGATCTCAGTGACAGGGAGGTGAGGAGGTTTAGGATGGCAGCTCCCTTCATGCAGCAACACAGCACAAAACCAGCAACACAGGACAGACATTACTGGCCAGCTGAATCTCACTTGTTCAAGGGTGTAATGGCCTTAATATTTTACTGACTGAATACTGCACAAAGGTTTGACTGTCCTTTTGGAAGGAATGAGAAAGATAACTTGATTCCTCTAAAGCAAGCTTTTGCAATTCTTTTCAAAAAGGATTTTTGCTGCTGCGTATTGTTGCATTCACATATAATGTGTTTCTTAGAGTTTGCAATTTTACCCAAGTCTTTACAGCTGTTTTGCTATAGTGACATTGCTGATAGGGGAGAATTTACATCAGTATTCAGTGTGGTTTTATTTTTGAGGCACGGCCTTTCTCAAGCTGTATCCTGAAATACAGAGAGGGTCCTTTGACATATCAGAGAAAAGTGTCTTATAAGTACAAACGTTTGTTTGTTATTCAGAAAATGTGTGCTGTATACAAAAAACTCAAATGCCCCACTAAAAATGTTTAAGGTCATATTAGGGGAAAACACTCAAAATAGACCTAATCCAAAAGATTGCCTTTGTGGATCATTATTAACCTTAATTACATGTTTAAGTATTCCTTAACCGCCTTTATCTTCCCAACATAACAGACTTGTGAGTTAACTCAGTCTTTAAAGTAAAATTTATAAACTCACAGCACCCATCAGGTTGCCTAAAATTCACTCTCTGTCCAATTTGGAGTCTTAGATGACTAAAATTTATGTAAAATACATGGGACTTGTTGTAACTTGTATTTTCCTTTGCCGTTTTTTTTTTTCTGAAAGCTTTAGTGGAATGAAGAAAACTATATTTTTACATGAAATTTTAAATTATTTTAAGCCAAGAAAAGCTTAGAATCACAAAAAAGATATGGACAAAATAAGCAAAAAAAAAGAAAGGGTAAAGTCCTAAAATTTATCTATTGTATAACCTCTTTCACACAGGTTTGATGTAGTGTGTTTTGGCAGACTACCACTATGTAGACTGGCTACTACTGAAGTCTAAATGATACATTCTTGTGAGGTACCTTGCCCCTCAGTGAAATATTTTATTATTTACTGCTCCCATTTTGTAATAGGTTTGACTTTCCTGAGAGGGTGTGTGCTGCAGATGATGGAGCCCAAATAAGATAATTTCTCTGGAATACCAAATATACTTGTATCATTTGTAATAAAGTTCTTATTTATCAGGTTGGCTCTTTATTCATGTAAATTAGTAGTACTGGTAAACTCTGCAGGTGAAGTCACTGAAGTGGCAGGTGAGTTGCTAAATTTGAGTGGAATTTTTAACTTTGTTGTTACAGCTGAACATCTGATTATCAGAGTGTCTACTGCTCTGGTACAGATAATGTTTGTGTTGCATGCATATATTTATGCTTTGTGCCTCCCTGTGATTAAACCACAGCGCAGCTCCTTGAAAAATATTCCAAAAAGAGAGATGTGTTTATTTATTCCACGGACCTTGATCAATTCCCCCAAACTGATATTGATTTCAGTGAGTTTTAATTCAGAGAGCTTGAGAGCTTTCAGCTGACTTTTAAAAGTGGTGAAGGAGACAAAATTGAATAGAACAAACCAGAACTTTAGCATAAAATTCCCATATTTTGTTATCGTTAAAAAGGCATGGCAGGCATAATAAAACATCTTAACATTTTAGATTTTGGATTGTCTTATAAACTGGCCTATAGTTATCCTGGCTAAAGGAATTAAAAAAATTTGCCTATGTATTTCCTCCTCAGAATGAAAGTTGCATAGAAAAAAATAGAAAAATCCCAAAGGCAGCCCTTGGGAATGAAGAAACCTCATCCTGTCACCTGTAGGCCCTAGTGATTTAAAATAGAGATGGAGACTAAAGCAGAAGGGACATGAGAAAAGTACAGGTCTTAACACTGAGTGCAGTCCATGAATCTAAGTCCTATGGGCTCACCCACCCCTGGCTCCAGCAGCAGGATGATTAGGAAAGGCCAAGCTGGCTTCCTGCAGGTTTTCCTTCCCTGTACACCTGCTATGTGCCACTTGCTCAGCCCTTAGCAGGCTTACGCCTGTGTTATCCAGGCAGACTCCAGAGATGAGCTGTGCCATCCAAAGGCAGGGACAGCAGGACTCCGTCTTTGCACATCAACTCTGATCTATCAAAGCAGAGGCAAAGCAGCACAGAGATCCACAGATGCCTACCAGGAGCCCTGTGACAGCATCACTGCCTGGTGCTGCCTGCTGTTAGGTCAGAGCTGAGGCTCCCATGCTGCCAGGGGTGTGGTAGTTCAGTAACTTAATCACACTGCCATTGAAATGCAGCTGGCTACAGGCCTGTGTACTTTTGGATATTTCCAGCCCAAACTGAGCTATGCAAGACCATACCTACACTATAAGTGTTCGTGTGTGCTTGCCTGTGATTCCTATCTACAGCAAATCAGGGAATGAATGTGTAACATCCCATACAATTCCCAGTCATACACAAATAGAGGTCAGTAGAGAAGAATGTGTTGATGAATGGCATCTCAAAGAGGCCACACTTTGTGCAGGGCCAAGCACAAAGCCTGGCAAGTGAAAACTGAGTAAGGGCCTTCTCGGGGCTTTAGCTGGTCAGAGTGACCCTGACATACGTTAGAAAGTCTCTTTTCCCAGCCCAGCTGTCGAAGGAGTCAGAACTCTTCATTTCTCGGTCTCAAGGTTGTTTGTTGTTTCTTATCTATAAAATTCTTTCTCTTGACCTGCTGAGGTTTGCTCAGCCAGACAGTCCAGGCACTCTGCCTGCCCCTGGGGTGGTGTTATCTTTTTATATTAAAAACTACCTGTACAATATTTACAATTACTTTCCAATACCTATCACCTATGTTATATAGTGAGCTTCTACGCTAAACCAATCTAAAAGTGCCAGCATCACAGCAGAAGATGGAGACCAAGAAGAAGAAGGAGAAAGGCTTGAAAAACGCCCAGATTCCTCCATCTTGCCCCCTGAACCCGCATTCTAAAAACCCCAAAAAACCTATTTTCACCCCATGATAAATTCACTATCATTCTACTTAAACTTTCGTGGCTTGTAATTCTTCATATAAGGTTGGTAATTGTTTTTTCCAAGGGCTAAATCAAAGGCACAGGGGTCTTGGGCTCTATGCCAAAGTCTCTGAGCCCCCTGGGCAGGGGCTCGAGTCCTCCAGGGCAGCCAGAGGAATTTCCTGGGTTCTGACAGGCCCTCAGTAATGCTGTTTCATTGCAACAAAATGTTAAAACAGTTTTCATGCAGAGCATGGAAAAGCCCCACGTGGGTAAATAGCTCCCACAAAACTGCAAGGATGTGTCATGGGATGTTATGCCAAAATCGTTGCTGAGCTTATGCTCAGTCCTTACCTCCCACTGCATTCAAAGTAGGTTAGTCAGCATTTAGCCAATGGGCCATTAAATTGCTTTGCTTGAAATGCTACACAGGGGCAAACTTTGCTATGCCGTAAACAAGCCACTGCAATACCAAGGACAGATTTGTGAGAATGAACAAGAGGAGAAAAGAGATTAATGTGTGAGGAGAAGAAGGGATTTTGATTTGTTTGGTTTATTGTTATACAGGGCAGGACATTGCTCATTTGAATCCTTATTTTCTCTTATCGTGTTTGCTCAAATGTGCACACATACATACAAGCCCTCAGACAGTTTATCTAGGTCAGAGCAAGTTGCTCCACATTCATTGTGGTGGCTCCTGCTCTGAATTCCCAAGGATGTGACACTTGGTGCTGTCAGCATGCACACATCCATTGCCATCAGTCACATGGAGAAGCTGAGCTCGGGCTGAGATGGACATCCAGGCTGGCTGTGTGATTAATCAGCAATTTACAGTCTGTGATAGCACACCACAGGCTGTTTAATGGACATACACTGCATCATGTGGAAACCTGTATCAAAACCCAGAGTGGCTGGATGCATGTCAGCAGCAATTTTTCAGAGAGAAAATGCTTTTCCTCCATCCTTTCACATGTGGTTTGTCTGGAGTTGCACACACAGTGCCAAGCTTGGCTCTACATGGTGTACACACACTGAGAGGTGTGAAGCCAAGCAGGCTCCAGGAACAGAAGAAACCTGCAGGAAAACAAATGGTGATGGCAAAACCATTTCTCAGTAATGGCAGAACGTGAGTCTGTTGGAAGGGGAACACACAGGGGCTGAAATTAGAGTTAGAAGCAGTGATCCCAAATCTCCTTCCACTGATCAGCATGCTTACAAGGCGTTTATTTTCTAAATCTCCCTAGCACTCTGCCTTTATCAGTCTTACCATCCACCTCAAGTATTCTCTGGGTGTCTTCTGAGAAATTAATTTTTTCATTCAAAACTTTATTATTAAAAAAAGGAAGAGATTGAGAAAACATACATATTGATGAAAATAGATAAATACATTAAAATAGATAAAAGACATTACAGCAAGTCTTGTTATCAGGGAAAAATCAGAGCTCTCCTGGGTCACTCTGTCATGGCAGGGCCAGATGTCCTGCAGTTTTTGCCCCACAGGAGAGGTGTGTTGCACTGTCACGAAATGATGAGATTTGTTTCAAGATACTGCAAAACCAATAATCTTCATCTGCATATTCACAAATTAAAAGCAGAGGGACAGGGAAGAATAATTATGATTGCAAACTGAGAAACAATTCACAGTTTTCAAGAAACACATAAGCATAGTCTTTTCTTTTAAAAAGCACCACATACAGCACACAGCTGTAACACATGCTGGAACATGGGCAATATTCTAATGTTAACTCCTGCCTTGAGGCCCACTGGGAAATGAGACTCACTGCTCCAGACCCCAACCCAGCCATGGAAACCTGTAGAAATATTGCTTGGGTACCACTTGTGACTGCAGCTTGGAAAGCAATAGGAAGAAAAAAAAATTGTACGTCCACTGCAAGCCTGCTTACGTGTGAAAAGACATAAGAATTAGTCAACTTGCAGCATTCAGAATTACTTTTCTTTAACAAATGATGTTAAATGAATAAAACACATCATGTTGACACAGCAAGATGTCCCCATTACTGTGTTGAAGGTAAAGTAATAAATCTTTTCCTGAAGCAAGTGGTAATGCGTTGATAAGCATTTCTTAGAGCTCCCTTCACAGCCTCACAAGGCCACTGCTGGCATCAGATATCACCACTGACAGCTCTCAATAGGGCTGGTCAAAGAAAGCTGGAAAGATTTCACACCAGAAAACCTGAGTCAAATGCAAAACAGTCTTCTGAATGATGGATTTTGCTGAGATTTCACTTCAGGGCAAAACCTTTGTAGAGTCCAGCAAGCCTCTAAGAGAGGCTGTTTAAGCATTTTCAGAACAAAGCCAGTTTTGTTTTCCTTCAGAAATACATTTCAAATTAGTTTTGTAAAATAAATATGTGGCAGAACCAAACATACGAGTCAAACCCAATCATTTCGATCTATCTTAAATAATTTTCTCAATGCTTGTTTTGCAGAGATTTTTGGAAGCAGGGTGATATTTATTGTTTTCCCAAGCAGCGCTTGCCTTTTCCACCAGCAGAGTCAGTGGGAAGAAGAGTGTGAATTCCATGGCAGTTGCAGCTGGAAATCAAGATCCAAAGCACAGAGTCCCCCCTGTAACAAAGGGAAGCAAGGAGAGAGAGTAGACAGTGTCTATCACACAGGATATCTCCTTTGCAGCCGTGGGGCTGGATGGAAGCAGAGAAGAAACACAAAACAATGTTTGTCCTCCTGTTTAATTCTTTGGCAGGCTCTTCATCTTGCTTAGACCATACACATAAACCTGACCCTGCCCCAAGCTTGGTGGCACCTGATTTCCACCTCCCATCCCAGTTCACAACCATGCAGTTTTAACAGCCTGGCCCTTCCCAAGTTATTATTATTTCTGTTTCTGACTTTTCCTCCTAGACCTTATGAAAGGCAGTGATTGAGGATCATGCAATGCTATGATTAAATTAACATCTTAACAAAAAATCTCATTTGCCTGAATTAAATAAAAACCAAGTTTTTATCTGTTTGCCATGCTGCCTTACCCTATGCAATAACTTACTTCTCTAATTAAATAATGCACTCAAAATACTGACCCAAGGTGGATCCTTACCATATTGTTCTGCCAAAGGGCTGACATTTCTGAGCATGAATGGACCTCATCTGCCAAATCCTCATCCACAATTCTGCATTCAGAGGACAATAAAACCTCATGGTGTTTCTGCAAAACCGTACAGACACACCCAACTCCCTGGGCTGATTAGTCAAGCTGGCCTCAACAAAATTACTTCCATGTTCCAAAGTCAGCCCACAGCCAAGCAACTGGGTGGCTTCTCAGTGGGGCAGAGAGGGCAGATGGACAGTTTAACACCACTTACCCTGGGGAAAGATCCCTGAGGCTTTTGTGTATCTTGGGCACAGTTTTGGCTTCCAGAGCAAAAAGCCAGTTCTACTGGTGGCAGTGATTTTTGGTCTATTTCATTTTTTACTGAGCTCTAAACACCAAGTCTGGGTTTTAATTTGAAACAATTTTACATTATTTTATGCTAATAGATAATATCTTTCTTTCTACTTAGAAAGCACACATTTATTCCCACCCAACAGCTGCAGTACACCCAGAAAAACATTCAGGACAGACAGAGCTCTGGATGTCTTTGATTTACCAACATACTTTCCAGAAATTAGAAAGAGATGTGGTACTTACACATTGTTAATTCAAGTACTCAAACATGAGCAAATTTATCCACTGGTCTCGAAAGGGATGCAATAGTAATAATTTTCCATTCTGGAATTAGTGCTCCTTTTAGAAACTACAGAACCTTTTATTGATGCGCTTGGTTCTCTGCTTAGCACAATTGGGCTATGCAAGACTAAATAGCGCCAGGTCAGCTGTCTTTAAGGAAAACAGAAACAAAGTTTGGATTTTGGAAAGTAGCACAAACTTTCCACTTAAATGTATAGAATTATAGAAATCTTAACGAAGAGACCTCTAAGACCAGTGTCCAGCTGTTAGCGCAGCAGTACTGTGCTTACTGCTAAACCATGTCCCCAAATGCCACATCTACCCGTTTTTTGAATACTTCCAGGGATAGTGGTTCCACCACTTCCCTGGGCAGCCTGTTCCAATGCCTGGCCACCCTTTCAGTGAAGAAATTTTTCCTGATATCCAATCTGAAATTCCCAATGTGCAATTTGAAACTGTTTCCTCTTGTCCTGTCACTTCTTACCTGGGAGAAGAGGCCGACCCCCACCTGGCTACACCCTCATTTCAATCAGCTGTAGAGAGTGATAAGGTCTTCCTTGAGCCTCCTTCTCTCCAGGCTAAACACCCAAGCTCCCTCAGCAGGTCTCCACAAGCCTTGTGCTCCAGACCCTTCCTCAGCTCTGCTGCCTTTCTTTGGACACGCTCCAGCCCCTCAATGTCCTCGTGGTAGTGAGGGGCCCAGAACTGAGCACAAGAATTGAGGTGTGGACCCGCTGTGCCAAGTCTAGGGGGACAACCACTGCCCTGGTCCTGCTGGCCACACCATTGCTGATCCAGGCCAGGATGCCATTGGCCTTCTTGGCCACCTGGGCATGTTCTGGCTCATGTCCAGCTGTCACCAGCACCTTCAGGTCCTTTTCCACTGGGCAGATTCCCAGCCACTCTGCTTCCAGCCTGTAGCACTGCCTGGGGTTGTTGTGATCCAAGTGCAGGACCAAGCTCTTGCTCTCTCTGAATCTCACACCATTGGCCTCAGCCCTTTGATCCAGCCTGTCCACATCCCTCTGTAGAGCCTTCCTGCTCTCCAGCTGATCAACACTCCCGCCCAGCTTTGTGCTCTCTGCAAACTTCCCAACCTCACCCAATCTTCAAGCCCCAGTTTTGTTTTCTATTGAACAGCACAGACAATTCATTTTTTCAGAGCTGTGTCTGACTTGCACACACTCTGTGGGTGGGCAGAGCCAGCCATGGGCAGCCTCAGCCTGCTCAGCCAGGCTGGGCAGCTCCCTCTGCTTGCACCACAGCTCTGCTTGGGTAGATTTCTGCTCTTTTCTTTCCAAAAGCCATAGTACACATTTCTTTCTGAGGCACACAGATGTGACTAATCCCTCAGGCATGTCTTAGGGGAGGAACCTCCCACAGAAAGGCACAGTTACTCGCAGTATAAACTCCCACCAGATGCATCTGACCCTGGGACAAGACTTTCACAATGTCAGGGAAAACTTCACTTACTCCTGTTCACCTCTTCATAGGTGCAGTCACAGATCTCATCACACTTTCCTTCTGCAAGAAAAAGAAAAGCCCAATCCACTCTCATTTATGTCCTTTAAATGATTTTGGGTTTTCCAGAAAATTGCTAACTGCTTGTCCCTCTTCAGAGCAGCCAGACATCACCTAATGTTGTAACCCCCTCTCTCCAGGCCTTCATCTCTGCCTCCTGCAGCCAGCCTAGCGCACATTCAAACACAGCCTTCTCTGCTGCAGGCACCAGCCACGGTGCCTACAGAGGTGTAACCAATATAAAAGGAAATGTACCTTCACCCACTGCTAGCATGTCAAACAGGTGATTCCTGCCTCTATGAGCATCAGGAGGCTCAAATAACTGCTTTCTTATTTCAAAATCCCACACTTCAGATGTCTTTAAAGAATTTTTTTTTTAATTAAAGAAAGTTTGGGCTCAGAAAGGTATTTCAAAGGTTCTGCTGAAATTCTCACTGCTTGTCCCCACTTTCATGCCATGGCTTTCTTTTCTGTTGAACATCATGGAAATGTGTGCCCTTATGTCACCTTTGCCCAGATCTCTGGTCCCTGACCAGTACTACAGTGCTGGCCGGAGGGTGAATAGGAACTTGGATCTGTTTGTCTAGAGGTTGCATGTAAGCAGGCACTGCTAGGTGCACAGCTGCCCAGGCCCAGGCTGCATCTCTCTGGACACTGCTGAGTATCACAGGAGAGGACACCATCACATAATTTGCAAGACCTCCTCTGTGACTGTGCTCAGAGCATATCCAACCCTCTTCCAGTGAGGGATGGAGACAGTTTAGGTGCTAGCTAGTTTTAAATCTGAGTCCAGTGATTTTCCACAGTCCCTCCTACAGAAACTGCTCCTATTTTTGTGGGAGCTGCTCAGCTGCTTCAGAGGAAGGCTGGAAGTCAACTCATCTCAAGGCACGGGGCTGAAGCCACCATGCAGGGGTGTGAGATCCCGGTGAGCAGCATGCCAGACCCTCTATCCTGCTGGCAGTCCTCCAGGGTTAGTCTAGTGGAAACTGCTGTGGCAGTCTCCAGCACAGCTGCTGGGTCTTATTGCCACTTGAGTCATTCACCCAAGGGAAAACCCACAGCAGGCTCTGGACCCACACAGCGCGGTGGGAGTGGGAGCAGCATAAATAACATAGTCGTGTTCCTGGGGGCAGCTGCTGAGAAGATGCAGCTAGAGAGTGGGGTGTTAAATAAGCACAGCCTGTGCCCCCCACGCTCCTGAGGGACGGGGGGAGAGAATCAGGGAGGGAGGGAGGGAGGGAGGGGCTGCAGGCCATGCTGCACACGCCCCAAGGAAGACAGGAGCGTGTGTAGCTGCTCAGCAGCAGTTTCCCAATACATTAAGCAAACAGGAGAAAGACACGGGGCTTCAGTGGCTCTGAAAACTGAAATAAGGCCAATGAAGCTTTCAGTCCTTGCAAGCAATGTGGCTCTTATCTGCCCCTGATATGGCACTGCTGCTGTCATTTTTGAGTTGTGCTCTCACAGGCTTGCACCCACCCAACCACAGGCTTCGGGGGAAAACCACAGTGCAGAAACACCCCCTCTCAGCCCTTCTCCCCAGCTGCCCCTTTTCCTCACTTTTAGAAAGTGAAAAACAAATGTATCCACAGTAACACAAAGGGGTTGCATACCAGGTGCATAAAAGCAAGCACAGAGCTCATCCCTGCTTGTCCTTGCTCAAGCTGAAAGCCAGCAGCTCTGGAAGTCCTCAGAGAAAAAAGAGAAGGAAGAAAAGCTCAGCCTGCCTGGGGAGGGAGGTGGGAAGTGGAGCAAGAAACACTCTGTTCTTTGGAGCATTTATAAGACAAAACTGCAATGATAACTCCAGCATCTCCCTATTCTTAAGTGTTTGACTTCAGCTCTGTAAATGCTCGTCTACTGCCAGCAATGGGCATGTGCTTATTTTTGACAGATTATATGCAAGTTACACATCCAGATATTAGACAATTTCAGGAAATCTGCATAGAAAGAAACAGATTGTTGTAGCTTTTACAGACCTCAACAGTGGATATATACAGTATTTTATAAAATCATTCTATGACTATATGATTTAGTATGTTCAGATGTGTGAAGGTAAAAGATGGGAGCTATATGGCTTCTGAACATACCTGCACATTGGCTGAAGTTTAGATAAGAACACCTTCATGTTAGACAGCTCTTATATAAACCTATGAGTTTCTTACCATGCCAAGTCAAATGTAATGGTCCCAAGTCTCTCAACACTTGTGTTTTAGAGAGTGAAGTTGTGATGCTTTCCTCAGGAAGGTTTAGCCACTGAAGGAAGGCAGAGGTACTGCGAGTGACTGCTTGAAGGAAGCAGCTCTTCCTGCTGGTGAGTAGCGTTCTGTGCCTTCCTTGTGCCCCATCTCTGCCTGCAGACATCTCCCCTGCAAACCCAAAGTCACCCGGGCTCCTGGCATCCCCACTCTGACTGGGACCCAGCAGATTTGTAACCAGGTTTTCAAGTGTCCTGGGAGCATGCAGCAGTGCTGCAGGACCCTGCACAGAGCTGAAAGCCCTGTGCATCTAGGGGGGCACCTGTGTGGAAAAAAATGCTGTGGGATTGAAAGTTTAGGGATGAAGAAGAGCTCCAGGCAAGCTCTCACTGAAAAAAAAAAATGTTTCTGCAGAACATTTCTTTATAGGAGTGATTTTACTCTGGGGTTTGTATGAGCAGAGGAATTGTTTTGAGAGCAAAGAGCTGCCATGCCAGGCTCTGGGGTGTCTGGCCATGTCTGAAGCAGTGCAACAGAGCCGTGGCCCTGAGCTGACATCAGCGCCGACACCAGTGACTCCCTCCCTGCACTGGCAGCCAGGCCACCACAGCTCTGCCCCCAGCTCTGTGCTGGCACTCCACAGCCCCTGGCCCAGCAAGGCAGGCACTGCCCAGTCCCCTCCTCCTGCCACAAGCAGTCCATAATCCTACTGAGCACAAATACTTTTAGTTCCCTGGGGGTACTAAATACCATCTGGTCCCCTACAGCTCTCCTTGGAGGAGCTCTCACAGCCAGCCTCAAGGCATCCCATTTCCCCTTCCTCTCCTTCATCTGCAGATCAGCATCAGGTACACCCGGGAAAAGCCTGGAAACCTTCCTGAGCACAGCCAGGCAGCAGCAGGGCCCAAGCCCCTGCAGTGCCAACCACCTTTTGTGAATTCAGCAGTGTGATCCTGAGTCACTACACATTCCTCCTTTTAATTTTAGAAGTAGTTAACTCCTCTCCTTTTTATTATCTCAATGTATTCCTCCTCTCATACCCATAGGATTTCAGTTACTGAATTTCCTATCAGCTGGCACAAAAATCTTTTGTCCTTCCCTAATATGTGACCACAGCCTCAGCTTCCTGGCTCTTTCTTCACCTTTCTTTGAACTTCAATTTTGTTGGTAAGTGTTTTCCTAAGAAGCAAGGTGGACTGACTGCAGCTTTGTTGGTGTCTCTGCACACGCAGAACAGGCACAAATTTGCCTTCTGCCAGCAACCCAGCAGCTCTGGGCAAGGGAGAGCAGATGGAGACACTGTAGGGACCAAACCTGTCTAGAGAAAAGTTAGAAATTAAGAGAAAAACAAACAAGTCTCTCATCTCATGCCAAAACCAAAATAATTTTCTTTCTACAGAGAAAGAGGAGAAAGAAAAGCCCAGGACAGCTAGAAAGCAGCACCACAGATGGAGCTGAAATCCCCTCTTGCCCTGTAACCTGGAAGTTGCACAGAGGCAGATATGGTATGTCTGCAACCTGCTGCTACCAACAGGATTCCAGAAAACATTGCCACAGAGCAGAGTAATTATCTATAATCTATCTTGAATTAGGCACACTATAACCTTGAATCCTTGTGGGTGGTGAGCAAGTGTATTGTGCATCACTTGTTTTGTATATTTTATTATTATTATTATTGCTATTACAATTACTGTTACTATTATAATTTCCTTTTCTTTTCTATTAAACTCTCTTTATCTCAACCCATTAATTTTACTTTTTTTCTCACCCCTATCCTGCTGGAGGGTCAGTTGCGGACAATGTGAGAGTGGCTGTATGGCGTTTAGCTTCCTGCCAAGTCAAACCATGGCATCAGGAAGGTGAACTTTGAGACTGAAAGCGATGGGTGTTCATGGCCAGATCATGAATAAAACTGTGCCAGTCTCAGTTCTACAGAAAACTTCATGTGAACCTGCTGCCTGGTGAAAGGAAACCATCGGCAATGTGGTATCAGCCTTGTCTCCAGTTACCACATTTAGGTTGAAAAAAATCCCATAAACTTCTTGACATTTATTAGTTTTGGGGAGTAAATGGACCATTAACCTTGTGCACATTGTGCTGCACCAACAATAATATTTAAGTAATTCACAGGGTTACTGTTAAGTAACAGCTGTAGTTTGCTTTGAGCTTACTGAAGGGAAGGTGCTGTTCTTGCATATTATTACAAGAAGAGATTAGGGGTATCAAAACAACAACAATTTTTTGTGCCAAGTGCATGGGGGTGGAATGGCACAGGGGCCTGAACTGGGAAGGGAAAGACTGAACTCCAGAGGTTTTGGGGTTTAGCATGCTCCTCATGAAACCCATGGTGTTTAAGAGGCATTGCTCATGTGGTTAGTCAGCGAAGAGGGTCTGAAACAAAATGACAGTAGCCTCATCATAATCGATGTTCTGGATGACAGTAAAGGATAGATTTGGGGAAAAAATATAAGAAATATTGTACTAGTGGTTAATTTGCACTATTTCCAACAATTCGGCTAAGCCTAGAGAAAATAAATATATGGGTTTAAAGATGGTTGCTATAGAAACCAGAGGAGATTTTATAGTTGCTTATGAGAGTAAAGAAGGTTCTGATTGATAAGACAATCACATTCAAATAGTCACTATGGAAACCCAAGGTGACCTGGAGGAAACATGATTCCTTTCATTTTGTTCCTGTGGGCAGATGAAGACAGCCTGGATGGGGGAAGGTCTGGGATGAGGGATAAAAAACACCACAGCAAGGCAGCACCCACCTCACTATGGTGCTAGAAGTGCTCAGTGCTTCATATTGCAAAGCTCTGTGAGCACTGACCTCTATATCTGTGAAATAAATTTACTTACTTACCCATGAACAACGAGTTGCTTTTTTTTCCCTCATTGAAATCAAGAAGAACTCCGTAATTGATTTCTCTGGGGGCACAGCAGATTTGAGAGACCTTTCTATGTCTCCAGTGCATCAAAGCAAGGAAGGCCATTGTCACATCTCCTATGGAGCTCAGTGCTCAGGAGCTGCCTGTGCCCTGCTGAAGCAGGGCCATGGAATCGCTGAGCACTTTTTGCCTTTGCTAACAACACCTTCTCCCAGAAGTAGGACAGAAAAAAAAACTGATTATGCAAGCCTTTTTCTTGTAGATAGGTTATTTAAGGACCAAGGTGGGTCAGCCTGCACATGACATAAACCAAAAACTGAGTAGTAGCTTTATAATACCTCAGTAACCACTTGTCATTTACTTCCAATATTCATTTTTTCAGACAGTGATGGAATGTTAGTATGAAGGGCAGGTGCTCAGCACTCCTGGACACAGATGAAAACTAAAGTTTTCTCAAGAGGTTTTTTTTTTTTTTTTTTTGTTAAAGCCATGAATATCAGTTCCAGGTATTTGAAATACACCAGTTCCTCAGTAAGGATTCACAAGGAGCCAGACCCTGCCTGCTTCCTCTGCCCAAGCTTAGCTACACTCTTCTCCTGTATTATTTAGAAAATCCTTGATTCACACTACCCACATTTGATCAAATCATAAAGATATTAATCATCAGAGATTTTTATCTTTTATCCTAATAATTGTCAATGAGGTAAAAAGAACTAGCTGTCAGCCTCAGGAAAACACCAATATTTCTGTAATTTCACCAAGTTTGCAGTGTAAACATGCAGACAGGAAGGAAAAAAGTCTTTTGGAGAAAACCTGAGGACTGAAAGAGTAGAGCACTGAGCAGCACATCTTCCCTGAAGCTCTCATTCTCCGGGATTAGCTGCCAAATCTGGTAAAAGTGGTCAGAAAAATTCATCCAGCCCAGCTGTCAGATTGCTGACTTTTCTAATAAGCTTTGCTGGGTTTGGAAATTGCCCTCCCATGTAGAAAACCTAGCTGGGTTTGTACATCAGGTAATCCGTAATGAAAAAGAAAATAAAAAAGAGAGTACTTCAGCTTGCATCATCAAATGAAAAGTTTAAACCTGAGGCTGCTCCTAGAAATGCAGATGGCACTGACAGACACTGTACTGGGGCTGGAAGCAGGGAGAAATTGGACACACATTATCTTGAAAGAAATTCTTACTGGTTTTAAACATAAGGAAATTTGTTACCTATTACTAAAGCTGTTGACTTGTGGCTGGAAATAGAAATTACTTCTTTATTGTGGACATAATGATTCAGCTACAAGGAAGAGAATGAGATTAATATTGAATAAAAGATGCTCACAGAAACATGCAGTCTGCTAGGTAAGTTCCTGGTTTGATTTGGAGGCATAGAAAAGAAATACATAGGCGAAACACACAGGTAAATGAAATGTACAAGTTAAGCTCTTTGCACAGAAGAAATGAGTGCAAATGTGTAACTGAGCCTTTTATCCTCAGCACTGCTGCTCACACTCTCCATCACCACATTAGAGAGCACCTCTGCTTATGGGGTTTTTCTAAACCATGTAACTCAACCTCTCTGCACCTTTCAGCAGATATCAGCCATGCTGGGAGAGAGAACAGCTACAGAACAGCTGTTCTGGGAGAATATTCAGGCTGTAAAAGTCTCCCAAAACACACGTGGGAACATGGTGACTTTCTAAACTCATCAGTGGGGATAGATAGTGCTTCTTTACCAGTGCTGGGGATGGGTTGGGAAGATGCTTTTCTGAGAGCTTATTGCCCTTTTTACCTCTGGGCTGAAGAGGTCTCAGAGCACCCCTCCTGGAAGCACATGCTGCTCAGTATTACCTGCAAATCATCCCAACATGAACTGATTCCCCTGGGCCTCAGCTACCCCATACCAGAGGCATAACCTGTCCCTTAGAGCTTACTTCTATAAGCTCCACTTTAAAACCCATCCAAGGAGATGCTATGACTCATTATCTTCCTCACTCTTTCCAATTTTAAAGAGAGAAAACTCCCAACAACAACACAAACTGCACCAATTATTGTGATAGCAGCAAAGCATCATTTTGAGAAAACAGTTTGTGAAAACATCCAAAATCGTAGGGACTTGAAATTCTAAAGCTCTCAACACTGTGGGATGTGTCTTGCTTTCAGAACCCAATTCTTCATCTCTCTGAAAAGTGACAAGTGGCTGTGAGCCTTATTGCTGTTCCCTGGTAAATACCATAAACGAACTGACAGATAATGTGGGGCTTCTCCAAGAAATGTGCAAAGGCAGTAAGCACCATCTGCTGGCTTCAGCATGAAAGAAAAAAACAGGAGTTTTTCATCCAGTTTCATGTCTCTTCAGCTCTTCTGCCTCCAGTTTTAGGGCAAATTCAAAGAAACTGATCTCGCAACATCAAAAAACCCAACCAGGATGGGTATACTTAACCAGAGAAAGACTGCCCAGGCAACATCAGTAATCCTGCATACAGATCAAGGTAAGATAGAACAAAGATAAGAAAGTTAAATGAAGTGAAAATTCACAATAATTTTGTCAGCATTCAAACTGAGCCTTACCTTTTTTGCCTGGTTTTGCATTGTATTTGAAACACAAAACCTTACCCCTTTAGAGAACGTGAGCCAAATGTTGATACAGCCTTAAAAAAAGAAACAGCCAGGAAATGTTTTGCAAGAAAACCATGTATGTAGACTTGTTTTGCCCCCTCAGTCCCTGATCTCAAATAAGGATGTGGGGATTTGGTACAAATAGAGTGGGGCAGCATTTTGCAGATGGTTAATACCCATTACAGATGTTTGTTACCAAAGGACCAATTAAGCCAGTGAGAGCTAAAGTTTTGCCACTGGTTTGGCAAAACTTCTCAGCAATTTGCAAAAATTGAACCCAAAGCACCAATAAAAGTAAAAATATATGAGGACTTATGGTTTCCAAATAACCAACAGAGCCATTTACATTCAAAGCAAGACAGAAGATGCCACATTTCTGGTTAATTCACAGGATGGCCCAGTCCTGCAGCACAGGGGCCCAAGACCATGGCACATGCTTTGCAGTGAGCATGCAGAGTCCCTGCCTGTGTCTTGGTTTGACCTGAGTGGCAGTGGTGCCCCTCTGGGGTGAGGTGCCTTGTCCCCCTGCCATGGGGGTTGCACATGCCAGCCAAGCAAGCAGGCAGCAGCTCAGGAGAGATGAAGGGCATCTGTGTGTATCAGGGGGGTATTCCCCACTCCATCCCTCCCCAGGAGTGCTGGGGTATGTGCTGGGAGCACTGATGGAGCAAGGCTTGCCCAGGGGCACCAGACCAGGCTTTGTCCTGCCTTGCTCAGCCTGAGCACTGCGCACCCAGCTTGTTCTGCCAGGCAGGGATAACAGAAGCAAGACACCTATTTTGTTGGCTCTAATCAAGGGATAATTCTTCCTCAGAAGGTGCTTCAATTAGCATTTGGGGTTGTTACCTCAGACCACAACTGCCATTTGAAAATGTTGAGTTTTAGTTGTTTTAACCTACTCTAGCTTTTGACTCCAAGATGAAGCATGGTGAGCAATCCCATCCTGACTAGATTTGTCCTGACAGGCAGCCATGGAAAATGGGGCCAGTGATAAGTGGCTGTCCTGTGCTTGCACAGCAGGAAAATTTAGGAGATGATTTAGCTCTCTGCATTGCTGTGGTCAAGTCAGTGATCTTTCCAACATCACTGCTCTCTGGTTTGATTAAAATGAATCTCTCAGAGTTCCTTGGATCTACAACCTCTGTCTTGTTAACGACAACATGAAGACAGGTGTTTGAGGTTTCTCCTCAGCACAACACCCTCAAGCCTCGTACTTTAGTCTTTAATCTGCAAATTAGAGAACTTAATGGTGAATGTTGAATATGTTCGCGTGACCAAAGTCCACTGAGATTGCCTTACTGAGATCATGAGCCATTATTTCAGCGTTAATCCCAGCACTCAGGACATCTAAGGCATCATTAAATACAGCTTAACCATACCAGTATCTTTAAGCACCATTTGTCAGCAAAATCCAGCTTGATTAAAGTCTCTGCTAAAGCCTTCTCATCACTCCCTGACTGTAGCTCCACCACAAAGTGTTCATGCACTGCGAGGTTTATTGCTTTATCATCACACAAACCCAATCTTTTGTTTGGCAAAAGTCCTACCCTTACACTTGTTTACAAACAAATAACACTAAGCTTCCCAGGAGCTTAATTGCTTTTCTTTGCAATACTACATCTTAATATGGGTGGTTATTTGTAGGTACTTATTATGTCTCCTCATAGTACCTGGTAATAAACCGTGGAACACCATGTGCACAATCAGCTGGAACATGGCTTGTTAATTACAAAAGGTGTCATAAAGTACATGTTTCATTTAACAAAATGATTAGTTATAAATATTTTATTGCAACAGCAGGCTGTTTGGTATGCCACACGGTAGTTAACAGGGACGTTTTCTTGTATTGGGTCCAACCCTGCTTTTTGTCATTTGAAAGAAAACCCACTTACCCACTGCTCTCCTCAGGCAAATGGCCTCCAATTCTCACAGCAGAAGGCAAAATGCCTTTCTGTGGGAGAGGTAAAACATTTTTCACCATCCCCAGTGTAAAGCAGGGAATGGCTAGGCACGATGAAACTGGTATTGTCAATCAGTGTCACCTCCCATTTGTACTGAACCTGCCTTGGTGCCAAATATTTTGGAGGCAGGCCCTCAAAAGGCATTAGCTGGATTTCACATTCACTCACATCAAGGGCAGCCATACGCTACCATTTATGTCTGACTACAAGGTCAATAAACACCCAAGCACATAATGCGAGTAGAGTGATAAAATTAAGACTATAATGAAGAGAGACAAAGTGACCTATTTAACGCTACAGCTTCGTGCATCCAACAGCATGTTGGGGAGGAGCATCACATAAGACTTGAATTGATATCAAGGCTAGGGGAATCCAATAGTGTCACCATCATATTTTCTGGAAAAATCCCTTTGCTCAGGATTTCTCTCCTGGGAAGCTGAGAAGCCTCAGAGAAAAAGGAAAACAATATTATCTCATTTGCTTATTATCTCATTTGCTTCTCCTGTGTTTTGCTGCTTTGGAATGTGGTTAGAGATTTTTTATCCAACATGTGAATTGTTTTTACTTATTGGCCAGTTGGGGCCAAGCTGTGTCAGACTCTGAAGAGAGAGTCATGAGTTTTCATTAGTATCTTTTAGCCTTCTGTCTGTATCCTCTCTCTATTCTTTAGTATAGTTTAGTATAGTATTCTTTAATATAATATAGATCATAAAATAATAAATTAGCCTTCTAAGAATGGAGTCAGATTCATCATTTCCTTCCTACCACAGGGGTCCCTGAAAATACCACACAATAGTGCAAGCATGAATCACTCGCTCTCTTCCCAGAAGGAGTTTGCTGTGCTGTCAAACAGTGAGAGCCAACACCCTCTTTGGCTTCTCCTTGGCAGCCTCCTAAAAAAGCACATGAGGAGTTGCCGCCCCCATGCTCCATGAGCAGACAAGGTGCTGCTGACACCTCAGGTCTCTGCATGTGGCTGTCCCCTCACACAGCTAAGGGGACGCCCCAGACACCTTGCAGAGAGGGAAGGCAAACAGAATGTGACCCTCACCAGGCTGAGTGCAGCACAGCAGCTTCCTGTTAAATACAATGGAGAGGGAAGAGACATCGAATCCACATGGGATCAGCATCCTGTTCGTCACTTATGGCATGGACAAATCAAGAGATAATTCCAGGGATAATTCCACAGCCCCCTTTTCTGGCAGTGGGGCTGACCCTTGCCTCAGGTCTTCACAACATATGGCTGCATTTGGGAGTATCATGGAAAGGCTCCTGTGGTTTTTAGAAGAGTGTCCAGCAAGTGATTATTGCTGCACAGGGAAAGAAGCAGGGACAGTGACGTGGATCCTGCTTTTGGCCCAGTTTGAGCAGGATCAGAAAATCAGGATAATTTTCCAAATATATTGCTCAATTTGTACAAAATCAAGCAATATCTTGTGTAAAATAGAATCAAAAATTCCATATTACAGGAGAATTTTAATGTGAAATTCGAATCTCATGTAATACTTCCTCTCTTTGATATATTGCAAACCTTTACTAAAATCCCATTTGTGAACTTCTGAGGCTGCAGTTCTTATTCCTGTTTTTGATTCAAAGATTTGTTCTCCGAGTGAGAAAGAACAAATTACAAGACCCCAAAGCTGTCCCACATGCACACACACATACACACTGAATTCTTCCTTTTGCAATGCAGACTTTTCCATGAAAAGTTTTTCAACTTGCCTATGACTCTGAAAAGTGTGTATGATATAACTTTGACACAGACATTATGTGAAGAGTAATGGAATTAGAATGCTTTATTTTCACAACAGAGTTTTACTCAGCTGGGAATAGTATGGTTTCACAGTCTTTGTCTTCATGTTGATTTCTGGACAAGTATCAAAATTTTAGGAATTAATTTTTTCCCCAAATATGGATCAGATTAGGGCTCATTTTACATTAAAATGCCATATTTGTTATGACAAAGCAAATATGAATGCAGCCCAATCTTGTGTAATACTGTTTGCAGAGTTATCCTATAGTTTTTACTTAAGGCAAACACCTCACACTCCCACATTCTATAACCATAAACAAGTAACCTCTCTGGACATGGAAAAAAATGCATGCTTAAAATATAGCTCTCTCATATGTTTAAATTGCTAATATTCTGGGGTTCAGAGTATTCTGGGCAATTCAGTGTCTCCAACATTATACTGCTGTTGAAGGATCTCCTGTCCTCAGGATTAGGTGCACAGAACAGAGCCATGCTTTAACAAATAGCAGTCCTGCTTTTTAGGCTTTTAAAAATTGTAGTTCACAGACAGTGCTATGTGGACTCATGTACTTCTTTATTACCCGCTTGAACTTCTCTGCAGTCACTGACCTAAAGCCTTTTTTTTCCAGCTCCTGGGAATGGAAGACACACTTCAGAGAAAGGTTATTTTGGGTTTGCTTAAGAATTATTCATAAATTAGTGTGTTAATCTGATCTTGCACTTCTGAACAATTGTCTCTAGAAATACAATAATTTTATTAAATCCATCATGAGTTCATTATTCCAGTAGTTGACAAATTCCAGCTTTCTATTATCTTAGGATCTTGGGAAGGATCTTCTCACCTGACTCTAGCAGATCATGGCAGCTGGGCTTAATTCCCTGCTTCTTTTAACCTGGCTATACTATTAAATAAAATGAAAACCTGTTTGGCTACTTTTTAGACATCTGGATACAGCGGTATAATTATTATTTAATAATGAAGGAGAACAAAAGCCAGGAAAGAAGCCCAGGGCTTTTTCTGCAGCACAAAACAAATTATGGCAGTTTCAGGCTCCTTAGAAATACATTGTTGAGAAAAGCATAGTTTGCAGCCTGTGAAAAGTCTATGTAAGTATGGTAAAGCGCTTTAAAGGTGTCAGGTTAATTTATGGATCTTGTGTACATAAGAGTGGGACAATTTTTTCTGGTACCCAGAAAGCCTCTCCTGGGACTTGAGAGCAGCTTTCGAGCAGTGGCTGGCAGGTGGGACATGTCCCCAAGCACCTGAAGTGCAGAGCAGTGCTCCCACTGCAGCCCCCACACCCCCTTGAAATGTGCGAATGTCCTTGTCAGGATACTCTAAGCTGAAAGTGGCCAACTTGTTCACACCTTTGCACTCTTCTGACACCTCTGAAGCTGGCTTTCTGATTTGGGCTGATTTTCTTCCTTCTTGCGTATCTTGTTTGGCTTCTGAATTTTCCTCCTCCCTGGTTCCTTGCACTTGCTCCTTTCTCTCATCTCTCTATTCCACTTTTTCCCCATTCAGGTCCTCATTTCCACTCTTTTCTCCTTCCTGAGGCCCAGCCTGTTGCAGAGTCCAGTCCAAAGAGCAATTTCCATGGAAAAAGTGGAGAAACTGAGTGAGCACTGCATCCTCTTCCCCCAGTCCTGCCCTCTGCCCAGGCTGCATCACCTCCTCAGGCAGCCATTGTGTCCTCCTGTCTTTGCTGTCTGTCCCTCGTGGCCCTCAGGGCAGGCTGAGCCACAACTCCACGTGCCAGTTCCGAGAGATGTGATCATGTCAGGTCACCCAGAAACCAGGGCTGTCTGTTTATTATTTAAAGGGTCACAGCACTGTCACTGTCATTTTCTGAAAAATCCCTTCACAGGATTTCTTCTCCTGGGAAGCTGAGAAACCTCAGAGAAAAATGAAAACAATAATTATCTGATTTGCTTCTCCTGTGTTTTTCTGCTTTGGAATGTGGTTTGGACATTTTTTACCAACTGGTCATTGTTTGTTTGGTTTCATGTGAATTGTTTTAACTTAATGACCAATCACAGCCAGCTGTGTCAAGGCTCTGGAGAGTCACAAGTTTTTCATTAGTATCTTGTTAAGCCTTCTGTAAGTATCCTCTCTCTATTCTTTAGTATAGTTTTAGTATAGCATTCTTTAATAAAATATAATATCATCTCATAAAATAATAAATTAGCCTTCTAAGATCATGGAGTCAGATTCATCTTTCCTTCCTGCCGTGGGGGACCCTGAAAATACCACTCAGCACTATCCCCAGGACTCCACAGCATGCAATTTGCCAAACTAAAACCTTGCTCTTTTCATTTTTGCCAAAGCTCCCATGCTGGATCAGCATCCCGAGCTGGGGCTTGGTTGGGAGCACAGGCAGAGGTTTTGATCACCCCTGCTTGCTGCCAACCCAATTCCATGTGGGAATCTCCCAGCACAGCTCCAGCTTTTCATCTTGTCAACGGTAGCAGGAAAAGGGATGCATTTAGCTGCCTAATTGCAGTTTGGAGGGGGAGCAAAGGAATAGCACTGCCACTTTGGCAGTATTGCAGCTGCTTTGTGTAGGCTGCCCAAACCTACTCCTGCCTTTCCAGGCAAGTGCCAGCCTTCCTGCTCCAACAGAATGGAATTTCCCTTTTGACAGCTGCCTTCTCCTTCCCTCCTTGGCCCATTCTGGGCATTTGTTCTCATGCTGTAATAGAGATAGGCATTTCGCTGGCAAACCCATACCTGAAATACAGAATTCAGCCTCTAAAATACTTCAAGGGTAATTTTTTGTCCAAAGTTGCAAAGTAACAGAAGAAAGCAAGTGTTAAAGACAGAAGTCACCCATGGTGCTGCTAGTCATACCCACAGTGATGCTGTGCAGTACATTGCCCCAGAGCCCGGAGCTTGTGCTTCTAGAAGGGGCGGCTCTGGATCAATCAGCAGGCAATTCTTTTCCTCTCAGATTACTTTCTTAAATAAATTTACTATAGTTATGCAAGCAAGATCCCATTTATACATACTCCCAAAATAAGACAATGAGGATACAACACTTTGAAGGAAGCATCCTATAAATACAGGATCCACTTCTGTCTCCTCATTTCAAGCTCAGTGTCTCCTGATAGCTGCTGGGAGCTTACTACACTCTCAGAAACACAGAATGGGTCAGGCTGGAAGGGACCACAGTGGGGCATCTGGTCCAGCCTCCCTGCTCAAGCAGGGCCATCCTGGAGCACATGGCACAGGATTGCATCCAGATAGCTCTTGAATATCTCCAGTGAGGGAGAATCCACAACCCCTCTGGGCAATCTGCTCCAGTGTTCAGTCACTCTTTAATATGAACATAGCTCCTAGGAAGATCAAATATGATCATAGAGAAGCAAAATATTTTCTGTGCCTTTGCAGTCACCCGAGGAAAGTGCTTTTGTCTATTTTCCCCTCTCTTTCTTCAGATCAGGGAGATGTGGTGTTTACTGGAAGTGTTCATGCACTGTTATTCATTCAGGAGAATGGCACACAAAAAATTTCAAATTTTCACAGAGCTGCTTTCATCAATAATTTACTGCACAAATAAGCTCCTTGAGCAGTCGTAATTAACAAGATGCTGAGATGGTAAGTGACAGGGGCAGAGCAGCACTTTGCTTCATTATCAGTACACACACTGCAGGTGGCATCAGCAGGGATCGATCCAGAGCCACACTGCCACATTAGTAACGTTGTACACACAACTGTACACTACAGGATCCAGCTGCTGAAGCAGGAACTGGGTAGATCCTGCAGGAGACGCAGCAGGATGAGAGCAGCAAAAGGGCTGGCCACAGCAGACATTTTTGTATTCCGCACAGGAAACCTTCGGGAAGGGATTTGAGGAGAGCAGGAAGTAAGAGGGGCAATACTGAGAGGGATGGAAATTTGCTCAGCTCTCTTGGCCTTCCAAAGGCAGTCCCAGCAGGATTGTACAGGCATCTCCAAGTGACTGCAAAGCCCAGCCCTGACAGCTCCAGCTGCTGCTCCTGTTAATGTTACCTCTATCTCCCCTGCAGCAGAATGTCCCAGCCAGACTTCGCTTTTACTTTCTTTTAACCGCAGGTTATATCCATCCCAGCCTTGGCTCCTTCTCTTGCTGATGCCCTGAGGAAGAGCTGCTGCCTGGCCCCTTTACCTCTCTTTCTTGCACACCTGACTGCATCAAAGGCAGTTGTTGGCAAGGCAGGGCCCCACACCAGCAGCAGCAATGCTTATTCATGCAGCCATTGTAATAGGAGCATGCAATCTTAATGTTTATATTAAGAATTTTGCTTCATGAGTAAAATACAGAATAAAATTCTAATTCTACCATCAAATACCAATGTCTGCTGGTATTCTTTCTCTCTCTCACCCATCCTGCTTTCATGAAAGTGAATAAATAATTGGCTGAAGAAAGAGATGACATTTCTTTATTCAGAGAGTTTTGACTTGTGGAAATCTGCTATTCATGTCATGCACGCTTAGGTCCTGCACACAGCCTCGGCATTGTCATTCCCCAGGAAGCAGCTCATGTCACTGTGTCCTCTCAGAAACCCAGCCTGACTCAGAAGACAAAGCAGCCAACATTCATGGGCAGGGATTTCTTCCAGTTAGTAGTTTCTCCTATGCCTGTCTAGCTGCACTTGCTGCCAGAGGATTCACATCCTCAGTAGCTTTTGTTTTCTTCAAACAATCCTGTAGGCTCCAGCATCCCAGAGGCTCTTCCTCAGTGTTACCTCCTGCCCATCCACACATTCTTTCATTTCTCCTCCAACACTTGGAGGCTGAACTCAGTCAGGAAAAAAAGAGCTTTACCTTAGCTCCACACTTGGTGGGTTCATTGCTGGCTTGTGGCCTGACTGACACAGGCAAGTGTCTGGGAATGGCTTGCCTGAGCAGCAACCCCCCTTTTGGGAAGTTCATACTATGAAAATGAGAGGTTTGATTCCTCTGTCAGATCAGAATTGCTCACTGCAGAGCCAGTATCGAGGAGTTAGAGCTGCAGAACCATTTGGATGTTTTTGGCTTATACTCCATCTTCCATCTGAACAGCCAGCCATGTAATTCAGCATGCCAAACCCATGGTTTTTTCACACATTACTGGTAATTAGGTTCTCCCAAACTGCCTGTGACAGCTCTGTGTCTGGCTGTCTGGCTCCCTTTTGCCAAGTCCTATTCACAGAGGAGACATTTAGGAGTTGAGGGATGCACAGAGCAGCATTCATCACACATTTCCTTTCCAGAAGCTCTTTGCAGGCTTGAAGTGAGGCTGAGCACTTGTACTCTCTGATGCATTTACCATGAGAGACAATTCACAGGAGCATGTAGTGACAAGACAAGGGACAGTGGCTTCAAACTGAAAGAGAGCAGGCTCAGACTAGATATTAAGAAGAAATTATTTACTGTGAGGGTAGTAAGGCACCAGAACGTGTTTCCCGGAGAAGTTGTGGATGCCCCATCCCTGGAAGTGTTTAAGGCCACTCTGGTTGGAGCTCTGAGCAACGCTATAAAGAGTCCCTGCCCTTGGGGAGGGTTGGAACTAGATGATTTTTAATGCCCCTCCCCAGCCAAGCCATTCTATGTTCACTAAGCTTGTTTTATTTGTATCCCCTCCTTTACCATATTCCATAGATTTTCTTGTACTCATGTATTTGATATGTACCTATTGCACACACTCCTGGTGTAAACTCCCATGGTGTAGCTCATCATTTCCTGGGTTTATGGAGTCACTAGCTCAGTGGGAACCTGCTACAGATTCAGGGCTCCCACCTGTCACAGCAGCTACTATCAACAGGAGCATGTTACTAGTGAAAGCAAAAGAATGATGCCCAGCTTGATGTTTTTCCAGCATATACTCTATCTGCATCTATGAAAAACACAGGTGGAAACTAAATTAGGGGAAGAAGAGAACTGTGATATAAACCACAATTCTGAAAAACTCATTTTCAAGTGACAACAATGCTCATGCTGTGAGACTGCAGAAAATAATCAGTTTTGCCGGAAGAAGAGCTGGTGATTTCTAAAATGTTAGTAATCTAACATGCTGTGTAACTGAGAGCAATATGCATGTAGCTCCAATCCCTATAATCAAAAAACAGCTTGTCTCACCCAGGCTCCAGCATGCAGAAAAAGAAAACCCAAACATCCCTAATACACACTTGAGCAGAGGTTACAACCAGCAGCACACTTACAATCCCTGCCTCCTGTAAATCATGTCTGTGAGCATCCTCACAAAATTGTTTGATGGAGCTGTGGTCTATATTCCAGGTCACATGTGAGGCCATCCTGTAGCACAATGTCACAGCTGAGCTTGAATCAGTGAGGGGTGCCTGGTTCATGCATTACAGGGATTTTTTGTTATCTTTTGTTATCTAGCAGCCACAGAGTGAGAATTATTTCTCCTAACATGCCAGCAGTGGGGGAGGAGGTGGAGGAAGGCTGTACGTGACTGCCACACTGAGTTGTTAGCATGAAATTCATGCATAAGACTACAAGCAGGGCAAAAATCCTTGAGTCCTAAGCTGTTGTCACACAGCTGGAATTTGTGTCATGTCCGCACAGAAGCCAGGTACCGGAGACTGTTGTGAGCCAAACTGAGCGGTACCAGGAGCTTTATTTTGTCTTTGACAGTCTGTATTGCTCCAGTGCCCGAGGTGTTGCAAAGAGCTTACAAAATAAAAACAAGGCAAGACTGTGGGGACTAAATAAGGGAGAAGAAAGCTGGTCCAATGTTAAACTTGTTAGTGTTATAAAGTTAACCAAATAGCACAAAACCCCAGAAGCACCTACTATGAACTGTCTTTGTCTGCTGCTACACTGCTTCAGCACAAGTAATGGCATGGAAGGGTGAGGAGAACATTCTCTATCAAGTTAAGCACTGGAGAGCAATTTTTTGTCCTGTACACATCAGAAATCCTTGCAGATTTAGGATTTTGAGGAACAGAAAAAACTACTTGCAAAGACTCTACATACTTTTCTTCTGTCCCAGAGCACCACTCTTCATTTCACAGCTCTTCAGTGTGATCATTTGCAGCATAATGTTTCCATCTGAATAATTTACAAGCTAAAAGCACTTAGGAAGAGTATGACAACACTTGCAGAGATACAGATGCAAAAATGGTTTTCACCTGGCCATTGCACAGTTCTCTTTTTGTGGAACTTATTGCCATAGGAAGGTACATCTTCCAATGAACAGCTAATTTGAATGTAGATCAGTTTAGTGAAATATGAAGTGTATTTTATGTTTTGTTTGGACCTCCAAATCCACCTTGCTATTTCTTAAATCTTCAGGGCATGGGAGAAACAGGTGGCAAAATGTAAAATAACTTCAGATCAAGCAGTCAGCATTCATGATAACTTCCAGCAAATGGCTGGAGAATCAGGGGAACTAGGGGAAGCAGCAGTGCTGCCCAAATGATTAAAAAAACCACACTCTAACTGAGACAGGGAGTACCAGGTGGACTCTCTTTTATGTTTTGGTTTGGGATTTTTTTGGGTTTTTTCCTTTTTTTTTGTGTTTGGTTGGTTGGTTTTTGTTTGTGTTATTGGTTTTGTTTTTTATTTTTTGATTGTAAAAATTTTAAGTGCAAGGAGAAAAAAGACAGAATAGGCAATACATACAGGTTTAGGATACTTTTTTTATTTAGACATTTTTAAAGAATACTAATGACTTGCTTAAAATTATTTTCTCTGTAGTCTTCATACCATGGGAGGCGAGCAATAGAGCTCAGGTAAGCAAAACATCATTGGTACTGCTATCAGCTATTGCTTTGGAAGAGAATATTTTTCTGGGTTTCAGTGTGTGGTTTTTTTTTTTTTTTAACAGGGGTTCATATTTTATGAAAAAGGAAAAAACCATATAATTAAGTTTCTGTTACCTAAAGCATCCCTCAGCCAAACTCATACAGAAATGGAGAGGATTAAAAATAATTTAAAGTTACAAAATTATTCTTTCCAATTGTCAGTATAAGAGCTAAATAGATGAATAAAAGGCTCTTGATGAAGCTGTCTTCCAGCTTTATCCACCAGCCCTTGAAAATCTTGACAATATTGTTAGTTTTTGTTTCCAGCTCTCAGGAAGTTCTTGTTGTTATACATGCAATGTATTCAATATTTATCCTTTAGTATCAGAGGAAAATGGAACTTCTTCCATTGGAAAGCAAGTTCCTTGTTCTTTTACCTAGAAGGAAAAACCTTTAAGCATGATCCAGATTACTTAAAAAGGAAATAGATTTTCAGACTAAATTATTTGGAAGAAATTATTTTTGATCCAGTATTATGATTTCTGTTACCTAATTCATGTTGTAGAACAGCTGCCACTGTCAATACCAAGTTTAGTTTTAGATACTCCAATAATTCTTTACAAAAAAAGATCATCAGCTAGAATGAGGGAAGTGCAAGAAAATTTTCTCCTTTTCCCCTCTCAACAAACAAGATGCAAAAATGAATCAAATAAGCAATGCTTTAAATGTAAAAGATAACAAGCAGAAAAAAAAGGCTTGATGGCTGAGACAACTTAATATAATACTATCTGTTGTATTTTACTTGTAGCTTATAGTTCACTCTGAAAAAAAGGTTGTAACTATTTCTCTGTATCACTCCTGCACAGACTGTTATTAAAGCCAAACAGAACAAAACTGCAGAAAAAAGCCTGTAAAAGTGCCTATGCTAAAACAGTCTGCTACTCTCAGACTTGAAACAAATGATACTGATAATTTCATGTGCTGTATCATTTGTTCAACATTTTCCCAGCAAGGTACAAGCTTATCATGATAAGCAGTGATTTTTATAATGGTATGGTTTATAAGAAAGAGTAAAAATAAAGATTCTTGCCCATAAAATACTGAAGTGGTGCTACATGTACACCTTTCACTGACAAACCTGTAAAAGCACAACTGAAAAAACACACATTTCCTGTGCAACACTGCCAGACTCTCTCATTTCCAGTAAGTCCTCAATGGTTCTCTGTAAGACCAATTTCTCAATGCAAGGAAATTTCAGTGGCAAGACTAAACTCCAAAATAACCTAGATTCTTGGAAAATCATCTAGAGAATGATAATCCTCCTAATGAGACACTTTTTAAAAAAATTGCTGTTGAATGGTTGAAGAATATTGACTCCTTTAAGAAGAAGACTGTATTAATGGGCGTGGGGATACTCAACAGTGAAACTGAACCTGTAAAAGCTCCACTAATGATGACTCACACTTCTGGAGCATTTTGCTGTGAGACTGTGGCTTTCACGAATGAAAGAACCAACCAAGGCTGCTGCCTTTGTATGCACAGATGAGTGATTGCAAGTTTAGGTCTCTTCAAGGAGTGCTCTCAGCTTCAGGATCCCGAAGTGCCCTTAAGGTCCAGGTGCCCATCACAGTCACATCCTGGAGTGAGTTGTACTGTCTGACATGTTCTGGCCAAACGCAGAACCTCACCTGACTTTGGTGAGATTCCCACCAGCCCTGACCTCCTGCTCTTCCTCCCCACTGTGTGACTTTGGGAAACGAAATCCATTTAAAAAGTTATTTACAACTTGCTGTAACTTAAAACAACTGGCCGGACCTCACTCTGTGTAACTGCTGCACTAATGATGGCAGAATTAAAACACAGCCTGCCAGCTTCCCTTCTTTACCACTGCTAAGAGAAGCAATTTGTCAGGATGTGAGGGTGCCACTGCAGAAGATGGAACATAGAAGAGGAAGCTGAGATGGGTGGTGAAGCACAAGTTGCACGTAGGTTTGCACAAGTAGAAAATTCCTCTGACCATACTATTTGTACCCAGCTGCCAAAGACAGGATCCAACCAAAGGAAGGCAAGGAATTATTTTTCCTTTTGAGACTTCATGGTATCAGTGCTTGCAAGAAACTGCTGCTGTGCTCATACCATACAAGGCACAGATATAATGCCTTTTTATCTAAACTTGTACACCACGAATCACATCTATGAAAAAAGCAGAGTCTGAAGAGCAAGTGAAAATAGCAATTATAGGTTTAATATAAAAGCATTTAAATATTTCATGACAAATTGAGGGAAAACAAATCAACTTACCCTGCCTCTCTCTAGGCAGGATCCTAATGCCAAACGTGAGTGATGAAGTACACATTTAGGGGCCGGATTTTCAGAAGTACTAAGAAGCCACAAATTCCATTAAGTCAGAGGTATGTAACAGCCTTGAAGATTAAGCTACTTGTATTTAAGAGCTTTAATGGATGTTTAGCAACCTAACTTCATGAAACAAACTTTGAAGGTTTCATTTATATATCAAGGGCAAACGATCTCAGTTTCAAGAAGAGAAAAGCCTGGGCAGCAAGATGATAAAGGTGTTGCTCGTCTCTGACCTGAGCAGATGGAGTGGCCAGTGCAGGGCTCTCGGCTGCCCCCAGGCATGGGGCTGGTACATGCAAGTGTGCAGCCGCAGGGAGCAAGTGGGTGAGCAGGAGAAAGGGCAGGAGAACAGCTCCTCATCAGAGAAGCAGTGACAGCCCGTGTCTCTGAGCACGTTGCAGCAGAGGTGCTCTGTTTCCCTCTACTGGTAAAATTTTAGGTGATCTTTAAAAAATGATTTCTGCAGGAGGTTTTCTGCTGGAAGTGTCCCAGGGCCACCATGGACTTTTTTGCTTGTGAGCCCTACTCAGACTTCTGTTGTTCTTCTTAAAATTCCCCCTTGGCTGGTGTCCTTCCCTGAGTTCTGTCTTACAACCATGCCTGCTTAATGTTGTTGGCTTCAACAGGATTGGGCAGGAATTTAAATTACTGAGAAATATTTCAAGGTGATTTATGGATACTTGGAAAGGCTTCATTGATTTCTTAGCTTGAAAGCCATTCCACAACACTGAAAATATTCTAGTCAACTTAACAAGTCTTTTAATGAATTGCTGCTCTTTGGTTGTGTTCAGAAGCCAGAACAGAGGTTCTGTTGTTGGAAAGCCTCAAGATTATGAGGTGGTAAGAAGATGCAGTAATTGTACACTGAGTGCATTATCCAGGTATTTCAATTGCTCAGCTGAACCACATGGCCCTCAGCTGGCTCCAGTAAGACTTCATGCATGATCCTCTATTTGCAGCTGCCAGAGGAAAAAAACCATCAGTGTTCACATCCATTAGTGGCCTCTGGAAATGTGCAAAATTAATTTGAGAAAGAGTTTGCTGAGCTTTCACAGAAAGCATCTTAAGGAGGTGCAGATTTCCCATCTTACAAACTTCTGCTGCCTTGGAGACTTCCAGGATTTTCCTTCCCTTCCACACAATTTCCCTGATGCCAGAGGTTTCCCATGTACTATCCAAACAAGTGCAATTTTGGACTGTGGTAGCATTAGCAAGGGTGATGTTTTAAACTGAGAATACACTTCATATGTAAACTTCAGTTTGTAACAAGAAAAAATGGAGAATTTTAACTCCAGAAAAATTAACTTATGGCTAAATTTACTCAGATACAGATACACAAGTACCAACACTGCTCTTGAAACATCCAACCATTCATGCTCAAGTACTACAATTTAATGTGACTGATAGACTGATACAGCTATTGGACAAGTGTTGGCAGTATGTTTTAACCAGCTTTGGTTTGGCAAACTGGCAGGTGCCTTGAGTAAAACTGAAGCCAATGCCATACCACCTTGTGGGTCTTGTGGGGAGTAGGAATTCAAATTATAATTCAAGAAAATTATGGGACAAGGAGAGGAAATTGAGTGCTCTGGGGCAAAATTAGCCTGCAAATGCTTAAATACCCAACTACAACTTTCCTGATAATTTATGAACATGTTTCTGTTACAGCAGCAGTTGGAGTTTTATGGAGATACATTTATAGCTTTTTTGGGCACACTGAAATGTTAAAAATGTATCATAGGTGTTAGATTCCACTGATTATTCCAGTTTTCACATCAATTTGTAGTTACTTTATTTTTTCTTTTGATTTAATTGGGATATACAATTTAGGAGTGCAAATTACCAGCTCAGATGAAACAGCAGTTTAATCTAAAAAAGGAATGTATTTAGTAGTGAGCAGTGAGTGTACACTTCCCTGCTGGAGCTCCAGTGTTGTCCCAGGAAGCCTGCAGCCGAGGGTTGGGAGGTGCAGGCAGGTGGTGCTGGGGTGGGAAGCCTTCAGTCCCCATGCATGCACAGGCATTTTTCCTATCTGGAGTCACTTTTGGAGGCTGTCTGTTGCTGGATCACTGCATTCTTGCAGCCTCATGAAGGAGCACGGTTACATCTGAGCTACTCCCTCTTCAACACCTAATTTTTCTAAAAAAAAATCCCCTGTGCCAGGAGCTCACTGATCTAACTGTAAGAGCTCCAGTTTCTGGCCTTGCTCATGGTCAGTTTTGATCTATTCAGTGATGGCTTGTATTGACCATCTTTAAACAGGTACTGCTGAAGCTCAATGGAGATGAATTTTGTCTGCTTGCATTGCTGTCAACACCCCACTTCTGAGCACACACGTGTGCAGTGCCAATGTAGCCAGGAAAGCCAGCACTTCACTGAGGCACTGAATCCAAGCTGTGCTGGAAAGTTGTTAACACTCTATATCAGCCCTGAAACTTCAGTACGTGGTAGAGGAGGAACTTGATAGCAAATAACTGCTTAAATCAGCCTAATCTCTGCTGCTGAAGATAATGGGATTCCAGCGACATTAGTCTGAGATTAGCTGGAAGATCATGGCTGCCTGCAATAACTGTGGGCATAATTTAGCTTCCTTCTGGGCTGTTGTTAATGTGCAGGAAAGCATGAGCTCAGATGGATGAGCTGATCTCTGTTTGATTTGCAGAAGAAGCCATTAGAAGAATAAACAATGATTTCATAGTAAACTGAGCACAATTAACAGACATTTGGGGAAAAAGACATTTTTCCAGAGACACTTCTGAAAGCAGAAAGGGCCACAATGGCAAAATCACATGATTTAGAAATTCTCTAGGGAGCACAGTGTGAGAAAGAATGGTTCTTTTTGTTAACCCTCGGTAAATGACGAGAAAATGGGCAATTTCAGATCTCATTGCAATTTGGAAATGGGAAAGTTGAGTGATGCTGGATCATACATCTCATTACTCACAAATTCTCAGTATTCTATAATATATTTTGCTTGGCTGGAAGCCTCAATTTTTGTGCTTTTTCCCCACTGCGATGTTAATGAACATGAATGCTTTAATAACGGCAGAAGGACTGTTACCTTCTCGTCTGATTTTGCTCCTTTTGGGGATCAAACATTTGCACAATCAGATCAAGCCCTATATAATAAGAGGGGGAAAGGAGACATTGGGCCCCTTCCATTTAACATGATCTGATCCCAAACATGCCTAAGTAAAGTATCCAGAGCAGGAATCCCTGATGAGAAGTGCGAGACAATGGTACTTTGAATACACATGCAGTAGCTTATAACTTTTTATTTTTCTCCACTCTTTTCTCTTTATTGTTTCTGTGTTTTGGTGCCTGGTGCCTCCATTAAATTATGCAGATTTCTATTAGAACAGGAAAAAGGCAATTTGCAGTTAAAATTTGTCACAGGACATCAAGACATGGTGGGTGGATATGACAAGTCATGCGGTCTTGCTCTCAGTTTTGCACTGATTTTCCATGTATCTGTTGTCTCTATTTTGGTGTCTGGAGAAAGGCAGGATTACCTAACGCTGTCTGTGAGGTGCTTGGTGCTAATGGGGAGAAAACAGGTTATAGGAGATAATAATCTCCATTTGTCAATAACAGTAGAACCATAAAATGAACCAAATGAAGGAATTTTGTTCCCAAGAACTTGAAGGCATCTTCCATCATGAAGGGTAGGGCAAAACTCTTACTCTCTTTCATGGCTTGCTATTGGACCTAAAATACTGAATGTCAAAAATAACTTCTTTAAAAATTGGCTGAAATATGATTCACTAACTTCACTCTTAACTAGGAAAAAAAATGTGGGGGTCTATGTGCGAGACAGGAATCTCAGCTCTTATTACAGCCAATGGAGATTACTTGGTACCATCAGCATAGCCTAGATTGTGATTCAAATGGCCACAGCTGCAACCTCCTTTTTTTGCCAGGTAGTTTTTTTTGGGTGAGTGCTTGGTGCTGCTGTCAATTACTAATGAAAGAATGCAAAGGACTTTGGTTCAGGACGGGCAGCAGATGTCCTACAGTCAATTTATCTGCTCATTTGATGAGTTATTCTTTTTAATTTCAGCCTGATATGCCATCTAATTATTTTTACACCTTTTAGTCACAGTTTCATTTAGTCCATGTTTTCCTCTCCTGCCAATGAAAGTTACACATAAGACAGCTGAGATTTTGCTGAATTCTAGATGTATAACTTATGTTATGTTTCTCCTTTACTCACAAGACCTATCACACAAAAGTGATGCAGATTAATTTGACAGATATTCCTTGACAAATTCATTTTATCTATTACTCATTTTCATGTTTACAAATTGCTAATTTGTTCCAGAATTTTTTTTCCCCAGAATACAAAGTATAAAAAACTCTATTGTTCTAACTTTATCTGGGGTTAATTTTCTTCACATATCTGGTATGGAGCTGTGTTTTGTTTTTGTGCTGGAAACAGCTTTGATAACACAGTGATGTTTTAGTTACTGCTGGGTAGGGCTTACACAGCATCCAGGTCTTTTCTGCTCCTTATCCCAATCTGCCAGCGAGTGGGTTGGGAGTGCACAATGGGTTGGGAAAGGACACAGCTGACCCCAGCTGACCAACAGGATATCCTAGAACATGTGGCATCGTGCTTAGCATATAAAGCTGGGAGAAGATGAAGGAAGGGGAGGATGTTAAGAGTCCTGGCTCTTGTCTTCCTAAGCCACTGTGATGGTACCTGGCTTTCCTGGAGATGACTGAACACCTCCCTGACCATGGAAAGCAGTGAATTAACTCCTTGGTTTGCTTTGCTTTGCTTGCATGCACAGTTTTTTTGCTTTATCTAATAAACTGTTTTCATCTTAACCCACCATATTTTATTACTTTTACCATTCAGATTCCCTCCCTCCATTCCACTGTGGTAGGGAGCAAGCAGCTGCTGGGGCTTAGGTGCTGGCTGTGGTTAAACCATGACTCTTATAATTATGTGGTCCTTTTCCTTACCATTTTTCTCTGAATGACAAACCCATATAAATCAGGAGCTACTCTACTGAATAAGTATAATTATTCTGTTATAAAACCTGTATAAGATTAGGGAAAGCCAAGGCCATTTTCTTGGGGAACTGGCTGTGCACGTACCCTGTCATAATTACAGAAACTGAAAAAACTTCACATGAAAAGCAATTTACTGAAAAATCATGATCTGGAATATTTTATAAGAAGGTTTAACATAAATGAATTTGCTATATAATGTGTTAGGAGCAACAAGAAAATGCATAAGCTCAGCTGGCTGGTATCCTACAGGAAATCCTGTAACGTTATTAATGGGATCAATGTGAATACAGGGTGCTGGAGGAGCAAAACACAACTGGGCTTTCTTTGCCAGCCATTTTTGCACAGTTTAATCTTCCAGTTAAAAACCCATATAGTTTTATTCACACAGATTGTAGGATGTACCCACAACAAGGTAAGTGCCGGAAATACTTTGCTTATGTAATATAAGTTGAATTTGTGCTAAAATCACAGTTCAATCCCATGGTGTTTTTGAGACAACCATTCCAAGATGGTGCAAAGTAGAAGAGGCTGGGTGTTTTTTCTCCCTAACTTTGAGCGATATTCTGTCTTTTACAATTTTCTGTGAATTGAATAAAACGGCTCAAAGTCTGTACCTAGGAATGTGAGACCTTTGGGGCAAATGTTCCATTTCCTCCTTTGCACAGTGGGCCATGGGAACTAGAAAGACTTCTGAGTGTTGCTGTCATCATAATGGGGGGCAAAGCCTGGCCCCCTTCAAGGGGATTCCCTCTTCTCTGCTTGCTCAGAGCAGCTTCACAGGCATCACTCACTAAGGTGTATAAATACAGAATGCTGTGTGTTTTCATCTTGGTAGGATCTATGAGAGAGATGTTTCTGTGTTAATTTTTCATAAGGGAAGGCTAAGGAAACAACATCCTCCAGCTCTGGAACTCTCGTGTGGGTGAGACTGCAGCAGTTTTTGTTCATGTATCCCTGCTGCAGAGTTCTCACTACAGAGCAGCATGCTGATAGCTTTTTGCAGGTGTACATAAGAGAGGACAGATTCTTTGAACATTCAAGAAAATTTTATTTATACTGAATATTACAAAGGATGCTCTTATATGCTTATCATTGTTAACTCATCTTGGGGGGGAAAATCACAAAATAAAAACATAAGAATATAGAGAAAATATTATCTTTTTTTTTCAGACCACAGGAGTTTGTCACCATGGAGATCTTCCTGTTTTCTTCAAGAGTGATTCAAATCTTACAGATGGAGCATATGTGACAGCAGCAAAACAAAATCACCAAGAATTCACATTAAACATTTCAGAAAGAGGATTTGAACACCAACCAACATCCACAGACTGTTCATGCAGAAAAAAAATTGTGCTTCCAATTTTTTTCTTCCTAATATTAAATAACTGAAAATTTTCTTTCTAATGTTAAATAACTGAAAATTTTATTTCTAAACATAGCTGAATTTTAAAGAACTTGTTATACAGAGCTGAAGGCTGGAGTACTTCACTATTATGTTGTGGTTTTATACAAAGAGCTACTCTTTCTAGGAGCTAAAGTACCTTAAGTTCATAATGAAGCTAAAACTCCTTGGAAAGCTTGGTTTCAGTATTGCCTGTGTAAGCAGAGTTTTTAACTGAAGGCAACTAAAGCATGCATGAGATGGGGCCAAGAGCAGGACGAGGTGCCCCTGCAGCAGCTGGGGACACAGACATGGGGAAAGTGGAGTGGGCTCAGCTCCAAAGCACTGGCAGCACCAAAATTGTGTCCTGATGGTCAAGAGCAAATCTTCAACTCCAGGAGCACCTCTGGGAAGGAAGAAAAACTGGATACATTCCTATTGTCCTGCCTCCTGCGGCATATCAGACTGTGCCGTTCCACTTTAGTCACTGCTCAGCCTGCAGAAATGTATTTTTAAATGAGCGTGGAAGGCATTGCAATGACAACCAAGGACAAACTAAATTAGTCTGAAAATGCATGGCAGACTTTCTCCCTAGCCTGCCTTTCTGCCATGCTGCCCACCTGACTTTCTGGTTGGTGGCTGAGGCAGAGCTGAGCCCTCCCCTTCATTACCTCCTCCACCAGTGCTGCTGTGATACCAAGCTGGGGCTTAGCTCTGGTACTGCCACTGGTGCCACAAGGCCATGAGGGGGGCACAGGGAAAGTGCTGCTCAGTTCAGGGCAGAAAAGAGCCCACTGAGCCTTCCAGGTCAGAACTGCTGGTCCTACTCAGATTCCTGAAGAGAGGAACATCCCTCCTATCAAACATCACGATGTGTTGGTGGGGACAGGGAGAAAGCGCAGTCACACAATGTTAATCAGAGCAGTGCTGCAGCTCTAAGAGACATAAATCTGTGTTTAAATGGCCCAATAATGAATCAAAACTCCTGCAGCCATAGCACAAGGAATAGAGGCAGTGTCCACTCACCCTGCCAAGAGTGCACGCTTCACACCTGACAGGGTTTGTTGTCAGCCACTGTAATTTCATGCCAGAAAAGGCATCGCTTGTCCTTCCACAACACATCACAAGATTGGTTGAAGCACAAAGTCACATCAAATATCCTGATGGGCTCAGGATAATGTAATGGAAGGGAAACTGGGTATTTAGCCTTAATCAGGATCAGATTTGTCCAGCTGGACCATGTAGCATTAACCAGTGAGGAATGCAAGAAAAACAGCGAGATCTACTGTCCCAGTCCTAGGGGAAGCCTGGGCAAATCCGTGGTCCATGGAGTTAGGCAGTCTCACAGACAACAGAAGAGTGTAGGGCATCATTCAAGTGGTACAGGCTTTTCTGCAATGGCTTTACCCTAGGAATATCCAGGACACAGCCCAGATGCTGAGATGGGGCTCTGCTTGGGTTTTTTCCCTCATCTTCCTCGCTTATTTTGATGATAATGCAAAGAAAAGGTTCAAGATATTTCCATTATCAGTGAACAAAACAACTTTTTAGAGAAACTGAATGTCTTTGAATTCACAGTATTGCAGGCAATCTACTGACAATGCAGGAAACTTGAGCTAAAAACTTAGCAACATTTGTAGCATACATACATCTTGAAAAAATGTGAACAAAAAAAATCACTGCAGTTAAGAGATTTTTTATAAAATTTGTCAGACCAAACCAATGCTTTCTCTATTTTCATGAAAGTCATCTTCATGAAAGTCAGTAGTCTGGTTGTACTGGACATGGGGAGTGAAACAACATCTCTTTCATGAGCCCAAGAGTTTTTTGTGCTTTGCTCATTGGGTTTAAATACTTCAATTAAAAAAAAAAAGTATCAACGTGTTAGTTCTATCTGACATGTAGTGAAAGCGTGTAAGAGAGAATATAGTGTTTCTTTTACTGGAGATGAGCCCCCTTACAATCAGTTTGCATAAATTTATTTGCATTGATGATGTTCCCTGGTCTGTTGCAGCCAGTGCTCTGCCCTTGCAGGCACCAGAAATGCACTGTCTACAACATGTCACCTTCAGGAGTACTTTGAAAAGATTTGCATGAGCTAGGTTCAGAATTACTTGACCTACTTTTTCTCACTACCTTTTCTGAAAAATTATTACAGGATCCTTCTTCTGCCCTCAGATATCCAGCCAGGATTCTTTGGCAGCCAGTTTCCCATTTAAAAGAGCCCTTCTCACTCTTTGTATTTATACCCTGTACTTGTTTCATTTCAGATGTTGCCTGAAGCTGATCTGTGAGAATTGTACACTTTATTCCAGATAGTTTCTGAACACAGGCCTATAAATGGGTGTTAGTTTTGGATGCTATACATGGGTAGTCTCTAGTCTTTATCCTGTACTGATTGTAAATAGCTCCCTTTGCTCGAAGAGATTTTTGCCATATTTTTTATTGTTTTGTTGTTCTGTTTCTAACTCACTTTGATATTTGTCAATGCTTACTTCTTCCCAGTACTTCTTAACCAAGAAGAAATGGCATGTTTTGTTGTCCATGTTTTCCTTTCACTCTCAACAGGCTCTTTCCTTGTTCCTGGTGGTTGCTTTTAAAATTATAACTTTTCATCCTGTTGACCATGCTGATCTTCCTTGTGCTTAGAACAAAGACTCATCATAGTTAATGCACATAGTTTTTATTTCTTTAAAGTAAAGAAACTGCCAGATTTTTCCTCAGTCAATACCTTTAGTACTTAAAAGCATCCATTAACTCCTCATTTTATCAAAACTTACCCTGCTGGAATTAATGGCACTACTTGTGTTCATACATCCCAAAATTCCAGCTGTATCAGTTCAAAGCTATTTGCCCTGCCCAGGTATTCTAAAGGTTCCTCCTATTTTCAAAATCTTTGTGTTGTAGAAAAAAATATGTTGACTAGCACATCTTTGGAAATAACACACCTGAGTATTGTTAGCATTTTCTCAAGGGACTATCTATTAAAACTGAGAGTTGTGGGAGACAGTGTGGCCTGAAGTAGAGTAAGAGCGCTGAGTAACATCAAGAATTGTTAAACTGTAATATCCTATTTCTGCCTAAACTCTGGTCCTATTGCCTTTGGGAATATTTACATTCTTTCTCAGAAACCTGGAGCAGTTTGGGCTCTATCACTTTGTTTATCATGCTGCAGAGAGTGCTGGGATTTCAGAGGGATATGTACGTTAATGGCTTTGCTGTCCTGCCGCTGCTTTTCCAGCTGAGATTGAAGGCATTGCAATGACACCTACTGACTTCTTTGCACAGATCCCCATCTCATGCCAGTCAGGAATGACCCTTCTTGGAAACATCCTCATGGGAGGTGTTTCTAGCTGACTCCAGTAAACGGAGCATTTCATCTGCTGGCTTTTCCCTACCCTGCCTTCTTTTTTCTAGGGCATTAAGATCCTCAGCACTTTCTTGTGTCGCAGCCATGCCATTTCCCAGTTTTTCACCTCTGAGTGCAGCTTACCAATAAAAAGCCACAATCTTGGTGATCAATCTTAGCTGCTGAACCTCATGTTGAAGATAAAACCATGGACAAGCATTTAATTAATTACTGAAATATTTTGGTTTTAGAGCTCCTTAGGACATGAAGAGTGTGAGGCATCTTCCAATCTCTTCTGCTGGCTAACTTGTATTAAAATTCCTGGTGTGCATGGTGTTCAATTGCAAGATACAACAGGTGAGCAGCCACAGGAGATAGGGGTATGAGCAGGATGAGTGAGTGCAGGCAGGATGGGAACCGGCTTGGGGTCAGCAGCAGTGAAGATCACACATGGGCAGGCTGGGGTGCAAACTTTGGCTGCTGGGGCATAGGCAGCAGGGATGAGAGATGCAGACCAGCAGTACAGGAAGGCTGATGTCTGCAGACTGAGGCTGCTGAATCATGGCTCCCATGAAACTCTTCCAAGCAAGAATGGTGTTCATAGGATCTAGACAGCTTTATGATAGGGAAGTGCAGACACAGCCACATAAGGGGCTGTCTTCCTCCTCTCACACCCTGCCCTCAGACATTCCCAGGGAGCACCAGCTCTCAAAGCTCTGCTGCTCCTAAGCTGACTTGAAAGACAGGCTTTTGGGTGTTTTTCTATCAACAATATGCAAAAGGGGCTGAGGAAAGGGAAGCAGAAATCCCCCTGGTCCATGGGCTGCTTTAGGCTGAAGCTGTACCAGTTAAGCCAGGGCAGTGAGAGTTAGGAGGGCCTGGCTATTTCAGGACCTGTGCTGGTAGGTGGGTCTGGAGTGGCAGGGACCTCCTCGTGTAGGGCCCTTCATCTCCTGGGGACACTGAGCTGGGTATTTCCCAGGAGGCCTCCCAGCAGGAGGGTACTGGCTTGGGAAATGTCTGTCTGGCTCCCTCCCTTTTGCAGATGCCATCTCTGTGTCCAGTATCCCAACCCAGCCATGACCAGGCTGTCCCAAGATTACTGTCACCTATGGCTGAGGCTCAAGCACAGGCAGTGTCCCGAGGAGCCCGTACTGGTGGCATGTGCATGAGCACACACTCCTGTGAGCACTGTTTTTAGGACAAGCTGCAGCTCCCTCTCCATTGGCAGGGCTCTCAGCTCCTTGGGTAGGCGGTAGTGACAGCTGTGCTGCCTGACTCATTCCCTGTGGGCATTAACTGGGCTCTGCTGGCACTGCCCTGCACCCACAGAGCAGCAGCCCCAGTGAAGACACCAAAGGTGGGTGTTCCAGGTAAGCAGGTGCCACTGGATCCTGCTGCCATTCTGAGAAGGGGCTGGCACAATTGTCCTGCAGGCAGAGCTGCAGCAGAGTCCATAGCTAGGCTGGGCATGCAGGCAGTGTTGTTGCTCTTGGGAAAGATGGATGTAGCCACAGATAATGTGAGTCAACTGGTACTGAGAAGTGGCTGTGTTCTGAGTGATGGGCAAGGCGTGAAATAAGGACAGTCTGCACCACACAAACCATTTTCAGCCAGGACTACAGCCTGAAAGATCTGCTGATAATCAAACCAAATGTTCAGCATAGCTGTCAAAGAAAAAACACAAGGTACCATTAGGAGAAAGCAGTGAAACTGTTGATCAGTGTGGGGAGAGTCTCTCCCAGTGACTTATTTTCATACCATGATCAGACTTTTAAAAAACCAGTAGAATTAAACGGGCACTTGAAGCTGCTCTCTCGAGACTTTATTTGAATGTAATATATTTCAATTATTGTGTATTTGAAGTTCCCATGCTAATATACAATCTGTGGAGACTTATAATGTGGGTTGGTTGAAATCTGAGCTAAATTAATATAATCTTTTCATTAAAAAAAAACAAAACGAAAGAGATAATCTACTTGGCTGCAAGTGCCTCAAGGAATATTGAGCAGAAAAGAGACAGAATAACTGGGGAGTGATTTGAAAGGAGCCCTTACGGCCAATTGCTCAGAGCTAGTGCCAGGAAATAAGGGAAACCTTCTTTTATTAAACATGATTGCTGTGACCTTCTCTGGTTAACCTACAGAGGGGAAAATGAGCTATACTGTGCATGATTTTTTTTTTCTTACGGCTGGGCTGCATTTCAGTGACTCCGTGGAAGCTGGAATGTTTATTTTGATTTATTTTTGCCTCATTTTTGCTCAAAAGAGTGAAACATCTTCTAGAGCTGCACATTTCTCTTTGAGTACTGTGACTGTGAGCCCTGCTGTCACTTTCTCTGTGAACATCACAGCCGTGCACATCCCTGGCCCCCTCCTCCCAGGTATGGACAGCCACGCCCTGCCATTGCCATTGGGCACAGTCCTCCTCTCAGTGCAGAAGTGGGAGCTGTACCTGGCCCTTGAGGGAGGGCTGGTAAGGTAAGCTTTCTCTTATCCTTCTTCTGAGGCAAGCATCACTAGGGATTGCATACATGAGATGGAGAGCAGAAGGCTGACGTACTTATGCGCAGCAGAGTCAAGAGAGCCCCTTTGTGCCTGGGATACTCATGAGCAGAGCTCCAGAAGGGTCCCTCACTGGGGCACCACAGGGACAAAGCACAGGGCAGCTGTAAGAGCAGAAAGACAAGGACAGTGCAGTCATGGGTGTGCTTGTGTATTCTCATCAGCCTCCGAGGTTTTTGCAGGGCTACGCTAATGCATGCAGCAAAATCAAGAGCGCAAGAAAATTCCCACAGAATGCAGACTCGGTGAGCTAACTATGGATTAGGTCATTTTCTATGAGCCTTCCAAGATGACTGCACATACCTAATTAAGTTGCCTAGTGTATTTTGTTTAGCCCAAATGGTGATGGAGGAGGAAGGTTATTGGTCTGGTGTCCGGGGTATTGGCAGGGATGACTTTTATATGGACTGGAATTAAGCAGGCTTTCAGTTTCCAAGGAATAAAGTTAAGAACAAGGCTCAGTCACACAATTACTTTAAGGAACAGTGAAACCACAGAAAAAACATTTTCTGAAATCATAAGATTCCACTGATTCATCTTTCTGTGTCATTCGTTGGCTTCAGCTCTCACTTCAGGAAAAATATGCATTTGACTTTATTTTAAAACAAGGTTATTTAAAGAATATAACAATCATAGAATGTTTGAGGACGGAAGGCACCTGGAGATTATCCATCTTGCGTCCTTGCCCTGCTCAGGCAAGACCACTAGAGGTGGCTGCCCAGGATCACATCCAGATGGATTTTGAATACCTCCAGGGACAGTGACTACATAACCTCTCAGAGCAACCTGTTCCAGTGTTGGATAACTGTAGTAGGGTAAAAAAAAAAATCTGTATTTCAAGTTGTTTGCATTACTTCCCAACCATTCATTTAGTACCAATAAGAAAAGTCTGTCTCTGTCTTCTTCACTGTCTCCCAAACTTAGGTAAACATTTATAAGGCCCCCCTGAGCCTTCCCTTCTCTGGGCTGAACAGTCCCAGGTCCTTCAGCATTTCCTCATATGTCAGGTGCTCCAATCCCTTAATTACTTTCATGGTCCTTTGAGGGACTCTATCCAGTATGTCCACTTATCTCTTGTACTGAGGATCCCAGACTGGGACACAACAGCCCAGATGTGTCTCACCAGGGCAAAGCAGATGGGAATGTTCACCTCCATAGCCCTCCTAGTGACACTCTTCCTAATACAGCCCAGGAGGAAGTTGGCCAACTGTCTCACAAGGATACACCACTGGCTTATGGTAGGCTAGGACCCGCAAGTCTCAGGACCATTATTCCTGCCAAGGGGCAAAGCTTGGCACTCCTCTTTGCTGAACTCGGTGAGATCCCTGCCATAGCATTTCTTCGTCTCTTGAGGTCCCCCTGAATGGCAGCACCACCGACTGGTGCATCAAACCCTCATCCCCATTCTGTATCCTCTGTCCCATAAACAAAATCATTAATGAAATTGTATTGGACCCAGTAGGGACCCTGGGTACTGCACTATGCCCTGGCCTCTGACAGGACTTCATGTCACCGATTGCATTCCTCTGAACTCAGCAGTTCAGCTGGCTTTCAGTCCAGCTCAGCACTCACATACCTAGCTTGAGCTTCCTCAGCTGGTCTGTGGAGAAAGACTTGACTAAAATCAGGGTAAACAAAGACCACTGCTCTCTGCTCATCGACCAGTCATCTCATCTGAAAATGCTCTTCAGCTGTCCAAATATGATTTCACCCTCATAACCCTCATAAATCCTGCTGACTTCTTACAGTCATGGTTTTCTTCTTCATATATTTGGAAATGGTTTCCAGGATTATTTGTTCCTTTATCTTCTCAGATATTAATGTAAGGCTGACCAGTCTGTGGTTCCCCAGATTTTTCCCTTGGTCTTCTTGAAGGTAGGAGTCATATTTGCTTTCTCCCTATCCTTAGCTACTTCCCCTGGTCACCACAACCTTTCAAGTATATTTAAGAGTGGCCTTGTAGCTACATTAGCCGCCTCCCTCAGGTCCCACAGACTTCTATATGTATAGTTGATTTAAATTCAGTTCAGTTCCCTAAACTGTGCCTCCTCCAGTGAGAGTAACTCTTTGTTCCAGACATTCCGAGGAGTCTCAAGAGCCTGGGACTGCTGAAGGAAAGCTATACTGGAATGACCACGACCAAGTCAAGGATGGCATTGGGTATGTCAGCATCTTTCATGTCCATTGTCACCAGGCCCCCTTCCCCCTTCAGCAGCAGGCCCACAGTTTCCCCTTTGCTGCCACCTCCCAGTGGCATTTGTCCTGTCCATCCCCACGCTTACCCTTTCACCATGAGATGTACAGGGACCACTGCCCCAGGAGAGGCATGTGACCATCACAATGCCATCAGGAAGAAGAGAGAGAATTCAGCCAGGCATGGTCAGCCCTGCAATACCCAACTTCTCAGATCCACTGGATCCCTGCCCCAGTGTAGTGTGGCATGCCAAGGAAATATTCTGGTAAGCTGTGTGTTCTGGGGGTGTATGTTGCACATACAGCAAAAATGTGTACAAGATGGTGGGGACTGTTGGATAACCACAAAAACATTGATTTTATATCGCTGATGTGCATGGACAATCCAACTACACTTGTAAAATAAAAAGCAGGTGTAAAAGGTAAGTGCTCTCAGAGAAAGAAAACTTTCATGTGAGGAGATTGAGTTTCAAGTGGTTTTTCGAGGGAAAAGCCTGTGGCAGTCTGTGAATGGCCAAATGCTTTTACATGACAAGTGGCAAGGAGCCAGTGGAAGTGAGAAGTGCCTGTGGTGTCTGACCGAGAGGACCACCCACACACACTTTGTGCCAAGTGCTGCTCTGCAAACACGGTCAGGCAGTGCCTAAATAAATGTTACATAAACCTTGCAGAGTTCACGTATGATAAAACAGTGATGCTGAATGTCAGCTGCTATGCAGCTTGTGGGGCTGAGGTGTTTAATGTCTCTGACAGAGCTCAGCTGTGCTTTCTAAGGCATATGTAATCCCATTTAAGCTATCCAACCCCTAAGCAGTGGAGACTGCAGCCAGTCAAGACTCTTTGTGTTTCATGGCCGCTTGTTCTGTTACAGGGACATTTCTTATGCCCCTCTGGCCACCAGGTTCATCAGTGAGGTCTGGGGCATCCCAGGGAACCTGGCGACCATGAGCCTGGATGAGAACAAAAACTGCATTAGTAGTGCAATTATGAATAGGGCTGCTGCCATCTGTTGGTTGAAATCTCATGGGGAGCTGGAAGAATCCTTGAACTGATGATGCCATATCTAAGATGTGGATACGCTGAGAAAGGATATTTTAGTTTTTATGATAAGAGTGATAAGCTCATGTGTTGGAAGTTTTAAGAAGGGGACAAGATTCTTGGTCTGCATCAATTTACCTACCTGCTGACCTGCATATCAGTTTAAGTCCTTTGCTGAAGCACTAGCCAAAGTTTTAACTTTTCAAGATATGCGTGTACAAACATTTCTTACTGCAGCACTGCCACTTTCAGCAGCTTCTGCTGCTAATTGCTCATGGGCGCTCCAGAGCTGAATATTTATTGACTGCCATCTCTGTGTCAGCATACTGATATGGACCAGGAATAACCCCTTACCTCTTTTTTCTTAAGCTTATTAGTAAGCTGGATCAGTTTCCAGGGCTGGTCTCTACGTCCTCCCGCAAAAAACACAGCTTAGGGAAGAGGCTGCCCATTGAGGCTCCTGAAGGATGCCCTGCTAGAAAATTCTGCCTGTGTCATCAGGGCTCTCAGCAGAACAGAAATCTGTAGATACTGCCCAGATTTGTAAAAGTTTGAGACCAGCCTATGAAATGGCTGTCTCTCCAAAGACTGCAACTATCCATATTTCTGCCTCTCTTTCTCCCAAGCCCAGAGCTGCTCAGTATTAACATTCGCCTCACAAAGCTCTGCTCTATTCTCTGCCTGAAAGTCACAGCTACAAAATAACTGTTAAAAGTAAATCCTATAGATTGAGCAGCCCTGAGAGATGATAAATGTTCACTTCTCAGCTTTCCCCACAAGTTTGTTAAACAAATCGACATGCAACAAACATTTCCAGAGTGACTGAAGGGTTTCTGCAGTGAGTTAAATTGAACCTGCAGTCTCCTGTGTCCCCAGTGATGTGAGTATTAGAGGTTAATGCTCACATTAAACATCTTGAGCTGTACAGCAATTTCTCCTCTCTGCATTCTGCCAGCTCCGCTTGCAGCTCCATGCAACCTGCCGGTACCTCAACCGCAACAAATTTCTTACAGTGTTCAGGAATAGCTGCTGAGCATACTGAAAAGGCAGGATACTTACCCCAGGGTGTTTCTTGGCCTTTCACTGGAAATGTGCATGGGTAGAAGCACTAACATTTGTAGCAAACATGTTTCCTTTAGGCTTGACAAATTTTTTGTTTGACTTGGAGTTGGGGGTGGTTTGGCAATTTCCAGATTTCTTTCCATGTAGGTTGAATGGAAAGTGGAGTTCCCAAACCACTCCAGTGGTTGTCACTAACTTGGGTGGATGAGGAATTCTTCCTCATACATGACCTAGCAATTGTTTCTTCTCACACTGCTCGGGTCACGCTGCAGCTAGAGGTCCAGTTTCTTTTGCAGTCAGCTGTGCTGGTAGGTTATTGCACTAGTGCTTCCCACTAACTTCCAATGGCTACAGCATGTTTTTGAAATTTTAGGAAGTTTGTTTCAATTTCTGTGTGATCTTGGCAGAACTGGTGGAAACCAGACAGAGAAGAACAAATTTCCCTCAGTAATTTAGAACTCCAGCTGAACTCTTGTTCAAATTACAGGAAATACTGAAGAAAGGCTCACTTTCTGGAAGCCTGCCTGTGGTTTTCAGCAGAGATTAAAGAAGAATTAGCTGGCTAGGTTAAACACTGCTTTACCCACTCTTGTAAATCACAGCTCTTAATTCTTATTTTGCTTTCTTTGCAAGAATTACAGGCTGAGGATGTGTTCTCGTAGTAAGGCAAATACATGAGTACCTACAGAGCTTATAGAAAAAGTATTGTCGAATATACACTAGAGACGTACATACGGTTATGATTAATAGGAGATAATGGACCCTGACCTTCTCTGACCAATGCACTGCTCAGTTTCTGGCTCATTCCTTTGTTCAGTTTTGCATGTGGTCCATTCAGCTCTTTCCACGAGGAAGCTCAGACAGGGCTCTGAGGAGGGCTCGCTACCTTAAATGTAAAGAAGCACTTTTATCTATCTTAGACTAATCTACCATGAGTTTGATCATGCTTCCCCTAGTTCTAGGGATGAACAAGCATTCTGCAATCACCTCATCCACTGCCTTCATGATTTTGCAAATGTCAGTCATAACCCACAGTTTCCTTGCCTCCAGAGCCTTCCTTAGAAGTTGCTTCATTACCTTGATCATTTTATTTGTCCTCTCTGCCCTTTCTCTAACTTCATTGGGGCGGACATGGCTTAACATCAGTAGGAATGCCTTCCCTGTGGGTTATGAAGTGGAATTCCCTAATTCCAAACACAGCGGCACCCTATGGAATGTCCTTCAGCCTTTCTGTCCATCAGCCACCTCATCAAGGGACAGTTTGGCTGTTCCCACCACGTTGTCCTGATCACCTCTTTCTGCACAGGTCTGCATGGGCCAGCATGGACCCTACACAGAAAGTCCTTTAAACTGTGTGAAAATTTATGATAAACACAGGTGAGTTCATGGCCCTTATTCCCTTCTACATGCAGTGTGAAGTGACCCACAAAAGCACCCAATGGTGTAAAGAATAGATTGGCTTTCTTTCAATGCCTGTGTCCTTCTGTGAGTGCAGGACAATGGCAGCAGTGTCTGTCTGGCTGCTCTCTGAGGGATGCTCCCCTGAGGGCTGTGCAGCAGCAGCGCTGTGCTGCATCCACAGGGCCATGGGGACAGCTGCCTGCTCAGTGAGGCAGAACAGGTTTGGCTGCTAAAGGCGGAGGTTCTCTGGGGTGTTTCACAGAATCACAGAATCACAGTTATTTTCACAAGGTAGTATCAAAACCAAAACTCAACAGGCCAAAGAAATGGGAAAAAATCCAAAAAACAATGAAACAAACTCTCATAGGACCAGGAAAAGCACTCAGTTACTGAGGATTTTTCTAGTAAGTCAAATGACTAATGTCTTTCCTGAAACTCCTGGCCCTCTTCCAGCAGCCAGCCAACTACCATGAGCACTTGACAGCCCTGCCTTGGCTCTGGGGGAGCAGCTGCTCCACAATGCCCCTCAACAAAAGCCAGGGACAATTGAACCTCCTGCCAGCCAGCAATATGAAAATGTTCAATTTTGCAGAGAACTCAGAAGCCCAGCGTGTGGTTGGGGTGGGGGTGAGGGGAAGATGTATTGCCAAGCCTGGCTTGCTGGCTCCACTGTCCTTCCCCTTTCTGTGGAATTCCAGCAGAATCATATTCATTTGTATGCATGCATCCATCTGTGCATTTTTAGAAGCTTCTCTATTACCCTTGCTGCAAGGCTTGAGCCCAATGGAGAAAAGAAAAATGTGGTTAGGAGGAAATAGTAATGAGTTCTTACAGATTGCTTTTGTCTGACTCAGCCCATTAGAGTCTGTGTTTAACAACTGAGTGATGCAAAATATGCCCATCCGTAGATTAAACAGGAAAAACAGTGCTTCTCTACCTGCTTTACTATGGGAACTTGCTGGTGCTCTGCTAAAGGTCTTCAGATGGACAGAAGGAAATTAGTGTCTTTGAGAAATACATCTTGCACATCCTCTGTCTGTCACCCTTGCTCAGGGCATGAGATGTTGGGCCAGAAGCCAGTGTCTTTATTTGCTCTTTTCCTCTACACAACCATGAAATCAAGTTTATTGATACAGAAGTGAGTTCAGTTTTCATGAGAGAGGTCAGGTGGACTCAGGCCCATACTGCTCTACCCAGTCTTTGTTGTAGGATTCAGTAATGGTCACAGGTCTTGCCTATCCCTCGTGGTGCAGCTCCCTTGCTTTTAGCTCACAGCAGCACCCAGCTGGCACACAATGGAAGAAAACACAGTCTTTTGGGTCTTTTGGGTCTTTTGAGTTTACATTTCTGTTTGAGTCAAAATCAGTCTGCTCCCAGACAACACTTACCTTGCTTGCTCCCTTCCAAACATCTCCCAAGGAGAGGCTAATTACTGTGGGCTGCAAACTGCCCAGAAGAGATTTTGGCTAACATGGGAGAGGAGTGAAGACAGGGAGAGAGGATAAAGCTGCACCAGGGACTGACAGTGGTGGAAATTAAAATGGGGCCAGAAATGAAAATGGCTTCAGCACTGATGAGGGGCAGTGCTTGTGCCATACAAGGCAGCAGAACAGGGTGGGGGAGAGCAACAGCCCTGATGGCCTCCCACGTCCTCCTTCCCACAAATCTGCCTCAAGCTGATGGAAGGAGATGTGCTCATCTATTTCCAGTGCTGAGGGTGCCTGTCCTCTTATAAATCTAATCTGATATCTCTTGTCCTGTCCTGACTGTAAGTAGCTGTGCAACTTCTGGGCATGCCAAGAATGAAAATGGGAGTGGTGTAAAATTCTGAGAGGTGAATATATTGCTCATGCTGCTCTTTGTGCTTCTTTATCCCTCTCTTTCTTATATGCTTAATATATGTCTTCTAACACCAGGTTCTGTGAGGATGCAGCGCTGCAATAGCTCTTTCTGTCTCCTACAAATACCGTCTAAACATTAACTAACAGCTCTTCTGCAGGGTTTGAGTTTGTTTTTGGGAATCACTGCTTTTCCTTTAAAATGCTCCTTCAGTGGGACAAGGCAGTCTGCCATAGCTCTGCCATATCCCAGCATTCACTCAGGGCAATCAGATACAATTTAGAACGATTCCATCATTTCATGATGGGTTTCTGCCTTGAGCTGACCCATTTCTCTGTTATTTTTTTTGTATGTGTGTTTGTGTCATGCTTTTTTCTGGGATATAGATAATTTTTTTCTTAGTAGCTGGTACAGTGCTGTTACAGTTTTGGATTCAGTATGGGAATAATGTTGGCTATTGTTAAGTAGTGCTCACCCTAAGTTGAGGACTTTTCAGTTTCCCGTGCTCTGCTGGTGAGGAGCTGCACAAGAAGCTGGGAGGGAGCATGGCCAGGACAGCTGAGCTGAACTGGCCAAAGGGATATTCTTGGAATGGATATGGAATGGATATTCCATACCATAGAACATCATGACCAGTGTATAAACTGGAGGCTGTTGACCAGGGGACAAACTGATAGCTGTTCAAAGATGGGCTGGACATTGGTCAGCAGGTGGTGAGCAATTGCCTCGTGCATCACTCATGATTTTTTTCAATTGAGTTTTATTTCCCTTCATTGTTATTGTTACTATTGCTATTATTTTTTGTTATCATCATTATTATATTTTACTTTGTTTCAATTATCAACTGTCCTTATCTCAACCCACAGGGTTTTTTTCCCTTCCTTAACTCTCCTCCCCATCCAATGGGGGTGAAGAGGAGTGAGCAAGCAGCTGCATGGTGCTTAGTTTCTGGCTGGGGTTAAACCACAACAGTTTGTGTATGTGAACCATCTCCAACAGAGTGATATACACCTATACCGATGGAATAAGTGTATTTCTGATGAAAGACAGGTCTGATAATTGCATAAATAAAGTACAGATAATGGAAATGAAATCAATGTACCCAGGCAGTAAATAAGCAAGTGCGATATGAGATGCACATTACACCACCGACAGGTATTTTAATATAGCTTGTGAATAAGGGATTTATTTATAAGGAAAATGCTAAGACAAAACCTCAGAGTCTAATTATTTATCCAGCTATGCAATTATTAGTTATAAATCTCTAGAATGGCTGAGAAACTGTTTGGGGAAATGCCAAGTCTGGCTCAGTGTGAAATGCTATTGCTAGGAACTGTGTTATTCCTAGCAATATATTATGGTCAAAGACACCAGAGACTTTCCATTTTCTGGGAGCTCTGCCTTTTTGCAGCAAAAAATGTGCTTTCAGTGATGGCTTTAATATCATGTTGCAGGCTTCAGCCACACAGGGGAGGAGGAATGGAGGCAGTTCCATTTAATCCAGACCTTTCTGGATTAAATGTCTGTTATGTGGTTGTAAGGGACAACAGGGGACTGGGTTTAATGGCCCAGGTGGTCCCTTCATATTCTGTACTCATATCCTCTGCTATTCAAATGGTTCCTTGGGGATCTCTGCCTGATCAAATATGAATGGCACTAAATCCTGAGACCTGTTGGAAAGCACTGACCTGAGTGATATAACATGTGCTGAGGCAGAGGAGGAGCGCGCGAGTTAGCCCAGGTCAGTCTGTCTTACCGCAACCCCAAAACTACAGTATTTGAGGTACCAGACAGTGACAGGTCCTCGGGAGCAGGGGACACAGCTCTGCTTCCCTCACAGCTACTGCACAGAGACGTCCTTTGTGAGAAGCTGACTCTGTTTCAGTGCTCTTTGCACCTTCCATCCAGGGCACACCTAATCCTGTAACCCTAAAATCTCAATGTCACTAGACTTCTGTCAGTGGTAAAACAACAAATGCCATCATGTAATCAGTAGGGTCTTCTGGCACACTGAGAACAGTACTTTGCCCCCAGAACTTTGGATAAATGTAATACTTTAATCTTTACCCACATATATGATGAGTATAAAGAATGAGTTATGTACCCTTGTATAGTTCTGAGAGGGATATACCACAGTGCACAAGAGGGACTGCACTTATGGTAGGGATGGATACCTTAAGCAAATCTCCCACAAATTTCTGCTGTGTTTTATAAGGAAAGACCAAGAAACTGGACAAATAATCAACATTAGGTCTCTTGTTACTGTAAAACCTATCACACTATTATATATATTACACTACCCAAACATGGGGAAAAGCCAATCTGAATTTGCCGTCTGAGTTAGAAAACCCCACAAAGCAACAGTAAAAAACACGGACATGTTTGGAATGAAACTTCTAGGAAACATTCCCCAACTGACCCTTGCCAAAACTCAGTGCAGGCTGGTTTGAGCTAAGGTTAGGGAGCTGTCCATATACAAAGATTTCCTGGGATGTCCTGCCTTCTCAGGCTTGGTATAGCTCCACTATATCAAAGAGCCTCAACACAGGCTGTGCTGAAGAAATGATTGCTGCATCACCCCCTGCATCCTCTCAGCCCAAAAGAGAGGGGAGGAAGAATAAAGGATCCTGCCAAATGTTGTCCCAAGCTACACTTTCACAGCTGCTGGAGCCACACGTCTGACCTGTGTCTGCCCCGAGCCTGCCTGCGTTTGGCGGCATTTTTGGCTGAAGGAGGCGGAGCACAGGATGCAGGAGGTGTAACTCTGCAGGCTTGTGCGAGCTTCCCCAAGTGGACTGGGGATGACAGCAGGATGCTTTACTCTGTGGGCTGATGCTCCCAACACCACAAGTCCCAGGACATGTCTCCTTCACCCAAGCCTTGTTCGCACTCACCTCGATGCTGTCACTGCCCTTGGGGCTGCAGCTGTGTGGAGCTCCTGCACAAGAACTGTGGCATGCTCCAGACCAGCAGAGAAGTCTCCTTCCCTGGGAAATGTTAGGAGATGGCTACTTCTCCACTGCAAGCCCTGGAGCAGCTTGGCACCAACCAGGCTTGAGGTTTGTGTGTGACTCATGGTCATCAGATGGTGGAGGGAGAGAACAAGCTATGGTCTTGAGGGCCTGTGGACTAATCTTTCTCTCATTTACAGTGCTGAATTTTTCATGCTACGCTAATAAAAGCCATTTGTACCATCCTGTAGTCATTTGCTGAATCATTTGACAAAGAAACAAATTTGGCAGGGTGTCTCTTAATTGGTTCACAGTGTGCATCCCCACTCTGTTCCCCTTGCCTTGCTGGACAGCCATGGTGCACTTTGCAAAATTGGCTGGGAGCAGAAATTCATCATAACATATGATCAGCTGCACTGAGTTAACCAAAAAATGCTTGTCAACGTGATCCTACCTCTGCTGGTGGCTGAGAGTGAGATCCCTGTGACTAAGTGTAAACACAAGGCAAACAGAATGATACTCCCCAGGCCTCCTATTAATTCTGGCTGCATTTAAAAGCAGCATTTGAGCCTGCACAGGATAAGCCTGTGCTGATCCCAAGTTCAACACCACAACTACTCAGGCATCTTCAAGTGCAACCTCTTCAGCTACACTGAGCAGAACACACTGCACAGAGATGAACACAACTCCCCACCTTGCAATTACCCTAGCAGAAGATCCAACCTCTCAGGCTCTTTCTGCAGGCAGGTGTAACCCACAGAAATGAGAGGACTTCTGCCATTTGAAGGGATAGAGCGGTTCAGGGAGAGATGTGCTGACTGCTGGTGCTGAAGCAGAGGTGGTGGTGAGACACTGGGACCAGGACTGGGAAAGAAAGGGTTGGGATAAGCACACAAAGTTATGAACCTCCTCCTTCCAGTGGCTGCAAGATATCAAATGTGCTCAGTGGTGTGTGAAACCACAGTGTTTTCATGTGATGTGCAGCCTCACAACTCAACCCTCCTTACCCTCCTAACTTGCATGGTGGCAGCATGTGGAAGACCCACACAGATCCCTTCACACCCACTCAGCAGTGCAAGAGGTCTCCCTGGGGCAGCTCTGTGCATCACACAGCTGTTGGTGGGTCTGCAATGCCCATTGGCCACAGATGAGCATCTCTGCATCCCACAGGAAGCAAACACCCAGCACGTTGTGCCCAGTGCTCGATGAGCGCTGGGAACATAGCCCTGGTGGGATCCTGCTGTTCCAAATGAGCATGTTGAGTATGCTGTCATCTGAAAGCTCCTCAGACCACACAGGGCAGGGGAAAACCAGAACATGTCACAGGGGATCTGGGAGAGAAGAGGGAAGAGAGGCAAGGGGTGATTCAGCATGCCAAAACAGCCCACCACAGAGTGAGTGGTGATGCAGGACACTCAACACCTTGGAAACCAGGTCAGCCTTTTCCAAACACATTTCGCAGTGAAATCCTGGAGGTAGCTATTACTGAGGTGCAAATGTGATAAGTCATGAGCTCTGGGCTTGCAGCATCTGAGAAATGTCAGGCTTGGGGAAGCACACACAATCCCAGAGACAAGTGGTGGCTCCGGTGGGATGGGCACTTGTCACCTCATGGGATCAAACAGCCTGCTGGCTCAGGGCACCTCGCTGGCATGGCTGGGATGGCTGTGAACAGGTAGGAGTGTGTCACTGTTTGTCCCCCTTTCTGGTTTTCATTTCTGCTATAAAAGACTGTTTCCAAGGCCATCTGAACTGTGTGTGAACAGGAAAAGTTCAGTTGACTTTTGCCAAGGAGTTGGAGCTAATGTGTTATTAGAAACCTCTAAATTTGAGCCAAGTCTTTGCTGCTGCCAGCTCTGTCAGAAGGGCTACATCCTTCTATTTCAGCCAGAAAAGCCCCCACAACCTTACAAACCAAAGACCCTTTTTGGGAAATGAAAGTACTCTTCTGAAATATAGCAACCCACAAAAAAGCCAGCTGTGGGTGGGATGAGCAATGACCAGCAGGGTTTTTGGTCCCCACAACAAGCTTGGGCAGAGCTTCCTGCTGCTATTTCACACCTGTGAGCAGTGTCACTCACTGGTATGTCATGGGTTTGTACTGCCAGAGATCTGCAGCAGAGGTTGCAAGCTGGGCAAGAGCCCCAGGTCAGTGATGCTCCCTGTGCTGTGTGGGATGCTGTGCCAATCCTACAGACAGTGTGAGGGAAGAGAAGGAGGGTTGGCCTCTGGGGGACTCTGTGGTGACTTGGTGTGAACTAGGGGAAGGACAACTAAACCCCATAGGAGCATCTGATACACTAGCACAGCATTTACACCACGCAGAAGGGACACACCGTGAGCCTCACAAGGACCTCTGTTAAGGTCCCCACCTGCAGCAATGGGGACCAGAGAGCTGAGGTAGGTTAAAAACAAGCCAGTAAAGGGGCAATAAAGGTTGTTTTCAGCCAGATCAGGTCCCTGTATGGCTTATCAGGTGGCTCTGCCAGTAGGTGCATTGATTAGGAGGGATATGGAGGGGACAACAAACACAGAGAGGGATGAATGGGTGGAGCAGGCACTGAAAGGAATGCTTGGGAAGCAGCCTGAAGGGAGCAAGGAGAGTGGGCACATGAGATTTGGGGAATGAGGTCAGAGCTGAACCAAGCAGTGGGGTCATGTCATGAAAACAATTATTTTCTGCTCTTCAGCAATGTCTCTGCTGAAGGCAAGTGGAGCAAGATACACCCCAAGAAACCTCAGTATTGTTAAACATAGCTCAGGACTGAGATGCAACTTGAACTGTAACAAATGACTGCCTGCTTTGTTTATGTCTGAAGCTGCCTGGGCTGAGAGAAGGAGGTAAATCTGTCCACTAGCAAAGGTGTGGTCCCCACAGTGGTGGTAGAGCACAGGGACATACAACTGCAGCCTCACAGCGCTGGCAGAGACTTCCAACATCCCCTCCCATCTGCTGAGGGCAGTGGGAAAGCTGGCACTGCCTTTTGAAAAGAAATTCCTTTGCTGCAGCAAAAGGAATAGCAAGAAGCAGCTGGCCAGGAGATACCATGCTGTTCTGTTCAATCCCAGAGGACCAAGGGGGCTCTTGCTGGATCAGAGTGACACCCTCTGAAGTGCTGTGCCAAAAGCACAGAAAACATTGTTTGGAGATGAAGGCAGCAGTGGCACTCTCTTGGGCAAACACAAGAACAATAAATCAATGGTATGCTTGTACAAGTGGTGGTGAACAGCAACACAGAAGGCAGCAGCCTGCTGCTGAGGCCTCCCAAAGCATCCCCCGGCCTTGCAAGAGGTCATGGCACACAAGCAAGTCCCTGCCAGCTCCCAAATGGCAGAAACAGCACTGCCATAACTGCAACATCATCACACCTTCATTTCTTTAGGTGGAAAACACATCCAATTTCCTCTCTGCACCTCGTGTCACAGCTGACCCTTTGGTATCTGGTTCCCTTCCCCTGAGGATGAGCAGGAAGCTCCAGAGGACAGCATCTGAGCAGCTCAGTAGGCAACCAGCACCAAGCCCCAGGAGCTCCTCTGTCTGATGAAATCATCTCACAGTGTGAAGATCCTTGCAGCTGAAATTGAAAAGTTATTTATTTCTCCTCTAAAGGGGAAAAACATCTCACTGTGGATGCTGTTTGTCCTTTGGGGCAGAATCTCACTTTTGCCAGCTTCTGTGTTTCTATGTGCTGGCTGGGAGCAGTGAGATGTTCTGGCAGGCAGGATGGAGCAGAGCTGGTGCCCACAGCCTCCCTCTGCCAGGGCAGGTACAATGAGGAGCACATTGTACCTGCACAGCTCCCACTCACCACTCCTCTCTCCATGGGACCTGGGGATCACAGCAGTGCTGCTAAGAGCACCTTTTGCTCCACTGCAGCCAGTCAGCAATGCAATGGCTGATTCTCCACCCTCACCCCCTGAGGCACTGAACTGCCTTGATAGGAACCACGACCGAGGTGTTCTGCATGCTCCCTGGCAGCTCCACGGATAGCAGTCCTCTTTACCCAAAGGGATTGTGAAGCTGGTATCTGCCCCCCACACACTCCAAAGGAATTTCATGGTGTCCTTCCCTCTCCCAGGAGTCCTCATGTTCTCTGCAAGGGCGCTGGTAGGCTCTGCTGGGCTCTGCAGAGCCCCTCAAAAAGGAGCTTTTTCATGGGAATGTTCATCCTACACACTCCAGTGGGAACATGAGAGCAACTTAAAATCACACAATGAACGGTTTTACCACTGTTCTCAGTTTTTACTGTCCTTTCACTTATCATGGGTGGACTATTTCCAAGCATGGCCTAGTCTTGCTCCCCAGTGCCATCTGCAAGTGGCACTCCACTGCTCAGGGCCAGTGCTCAGTGCCTTGCAGTATCCTGTCCCAGCAGGGCATTGGAAACCTTTCTCTGAATATTAAACCTACTACTCTGCTAGAAGAAAGTAACCTCAGAGCAGGTGAGAGCTGAAGAAAGTGTTCAGTGCCAGTCTTTTCTCCATGCCAGCAGAATCGCTTTCCCAATCCTCAGACACATTTGGAAACCTCACCTGGCAGAGGTGTGACTTAGACCAAGCTGATACTGCACAAGATGATTTTTCAGGCTCTGGAAAACCAGAAATATAGGAACTACTGCAGGAAACCCTTGTGGCTGGTGCACAGAAATTTCTTATTTCACTCAGATTTTACCTGCTTGCTCAGATCCTGTGCTAAGCAGGACTGCTTGCTTTGGCACGGGCAGGGGAGGGGTCCTGCTTCAGCACTGAGCCTCCTATTCAAAAGAATAATAAAACCCAGCATTCAGTAGTAACAATACACCTGTTCAGGAATGTGGATGCTTTTGCATTGCTGTCAGGCTTCAAACCCTGAGGGAGCAGCTCATGACAGGGCCAGCAGCACCAGAGAGCCGATGGGGCCGAGTTTCCACTAGAGGGTTGTAGTGCTGTAAGGAAGCAGACGTGGTTACTGTGGCAGAAATATTGCAATGCATTCCAGGCCTTTGTCAGCAGATCAAAAGCAACCTGCCATATCCCGGCTTCCAGCAGGCTCCGCAGTCTCTGATGTGCACAGCCGGCAAGCTGGAGAGGGCTGGTGCCTGAGCAGCCTGCTTCCCTGCCTTCCCTGAACAGCCTCAGCACCCACGTGATCCAGCACCTACAGCATGGCTAGAGACATAAATACATAGATAGATAGATAGATAGATAGATAGATAGATAGATAGATAGATAGATAGATAGATAGATAATAGAGAGAGAGAGAGAAATGATAAATAAATGCACTGTGCCTATGCATGTGCACTGATGGACAGAATGTTTGTTTGTGCACCTGGGATTCTGATGCACGAACAGCCGCGAGGTGTGGCAGTGGCACACCGTGACTGTGAGTCAGGGCACCGCTGGTGAAGCAAAGCCCACAGCTTGGCAACACAGCAAGTGGGACAGCTAGCAGCATCAGCACAATGATGGAATCCTGGCGTCATTCAGGTTGGAGAAGTCTTAGAAGGTCATTGAGTCCAGCTGTTATCCCAGGACTGCCAAGTCCAACACTAAACTATGTCACTCGGAGCCACATCTACATATCCTTTAAAGACCTCCAAGGATGATGACTCCACCACTTCCCTGGAAAGCCTGTTCCAATGCCTGACCACCCTTTCAGTAAAGAAATTTCACCAAATATCCAATCTAAACCTCCTCTGATGGAACTTGAGGCTATTCCCTCTTGTCCTGTTGCTTGGCTGTTTGGGAGAAGAGACCTTTTGGGTAGTTGTAGAGAGCAATAAGATCTCCAGTGCCACATCAGTGCTGAATACAGGGGGATGATCATTCCTCTGGTCCCGCTGGCCACACTGTTGCTGATCAGCAGAACTGGGAAGCATTAGCTCTTGATATACAGCAGTGGCTCCAGGTCAGGAGCTGCCATGCTGTGCATTGCGCCAAACACATGCGCTGGCCCCTGGAGTTTTCAAGCCAGACTAAAGCAGGAGCCATCAGAGGGGACTGCCACTTCTGCCACCAACCATGTCCCCAAGTCCAGTGCAGCTCAGTAGGTCCTCATAGGTTCTTGTGAATGTGAACCCAGCATGCATGTTTACAGTGGTGTTTGTATTTTTGCATGTTTATCTGTAGAATCATAAAATCATAGGCTGGTTTGGGATGGAAGAACCTTTAAAGGTCATCTAGTCCAACCCCCTTGCAAAGAGCCTGTGTGTGCAGCTTTCTGAGTAAATGGTGTGCTAAGTGCTGACAACTGTACCAACAAGGTCAGGGTGGTTTTGCTGCTGAACACAAAACCTGGAGCTGTGTAATACTGTGAGAAAAACCCAAATATCAGTGATGTTGCCTTCCTTTCACAGAAAGAGTGGGAAGGCAAATGCAACCACAAGGCCTGCCTGTAATATGGAAAACACACCATGATATTCACCAAGAATTTACATAGTGATCAATTTATGTTGCCCGTGTTTGTCTGATACTGTCACTATTTCCATTTACAAATAGATGGAAAATGGATTTTGCCTACATTTTAATCTCTTTCATTATCAGAAAGGTTTTGAGGAAGCAAGTAGGAGGTGTTCTTGCAAAATAAAACATTGGAGCAAAAGATGGGCTTTGGTTCCTCTGACCTGATCATACCTAAGTACAACTATGTAAAAACCAACCATCCAGTTGACAGAGAATCACAGAATATCTTGAGTAGGAAGGGACCCACAAGGACCATCAAGTCTGATGGAGAGGCCACAGAATACTGCGATAGGTTATCTCACCCAAAATAGACATTTGAATCTTCTTCCTTTTATAGCTGGCTGGTGGAGAGTCACTTCTCATGCTAACAGGGGAAAGTAGGAGTTCAAGTGAGTTGTTTCTTGACATAGAGGACAAAAAAGCCCCAGGAGAGACTCAGCCATCTGAGGAGACCTGCAAGGTGGACGCACAGAGTTGGGAGAGTCACCTCCCACAAGTGATGGTTTCCATTAACAAGTCCCAGACCTCAGGGAGACCAAACAGGCTGGAGAGCAGGAACCGCTGCTGGTGAAGCTTCTCCTGCTCCGAACTGGATAAAGGTGGTGGCAGCATGAGCCCTTGCTGATCCCAGCAATGCAGAAGAGCTCTGTAGCTCCAGACTCCTGGGGTTACCCCTCTCCTCCTGGAGTGCTGCCATCCCTTGATGGGTTGACACCATGGGGCAGAAGGGTAGTGGGTCTCCACCACGGATAGGCAGCTGGCATCAGCTATGAAGAGAGCTATGGCAGAAAAGCATGTTGTGAGGAGTATTTGGAGTGTGTTATGAGAAGGACAGGAGGGAAGGAACATGAGTGCCCTGCCTGGGAATAAGGTATCTCAGCAGCTATAGGTTGGAAGGCTAGATTAAATATTTTTATTGCCTATTCTAATCAGTGAGAAAATTTATAATCATCAGGCAATAAATGTGTCTACTACTAATCTTTTGCATCTGCAGAAAAAAAAAGAAAAAAGAAAAAAGAAAAAAATATGCGTGTGAATTGCCAGCTGCAGAGGAGAGCAGCCATGCACAAGCACCTTTGACCCATGAGACAGCACCAAAACCCTCCAGCCTTGGTGTAGTACAAAGGCAGATGGCTTTCTGCACCTGCTTTTGTGAACAGCTCTGCAAACCCTCTTCTCACATAGTGAGGAGTCTCATTCCCTCCCGAAGGAGTCATAAAATACAGCTTTATCCATCCTGCATGCAGCAATCAGACAGGCTTAAGAGCTTAAGCACTCGGAGGGTAGCAATGTTTAAAAAGATTGCACAGACCTGTTTGCCTGACTCGGTCTGCACCACTAATCAAAGCTCCTCAGCGTAGACCTGCGGGGCACATGGTCAGAGCTGGGAGCAGAGCGCTGACCGTGCTCATAGAGGGGGACTTGTTCAGCTCTCGGGGCGATCAGAAGCTCGCACAAAGAGCCCGGTGCTGCTGCCCTTGCCCCGCTCTCCGGCCGGACGCTGAGCCACGGAGCAATGGGATCACGCACTGGGCAAAGAAGACGGCAGCAGACACATTTCATCGCTCTAGGCTGTTTTATTAAACAAAGCCAACTAAAACAAACCCAACCCCACCGGCGATACACCAGCTCCTCATTTACACACCAGTCCTTTTCCCAGTTCTGGGAGAACAAAGAGGCTGGAGTGTAAATGAGATCAGTGCGGTGAGTGTTAGGTACATGAATATTTATCAAGGAAGACAAGAAAAGGGGCCAATTTGCCGCCCTCCTGCACCAGCAAGACCTTGGTCATCAACGAGTCGGAGGGAAAGGGTAGGTGAAGAGGCTGGTCCATGCCTTTGTGCGGGCAGGGGTGTAGGGAATGCTGGTGAAAGGCTGTTCTTGCATCTGAGGGTGACTGGGGGAGCCACCAGTCAGGAAAAACATTGGGAGGATCCTGGGGTTTGGAACAAAAGCTAAGCACGATACAGTTACGAAGCAAGCATACAGTGTCCCTTCCAGCCATGCAGCCAGCTTGCAAGATGCCCTTTAGGGAAAAGATTCTAAAGAATTAACTGAAAGTTGTCGCCATTCCTTGGGCGTGCCAAGTGCTCATGATAAATCTTTTTCCTGAAGAAGAAAAAAGCAAGGCTAAATCAAACTACAGAGCTTGTCAAGCATGAGATTTACAGAAATCTCACAGGGTTATGGGTTCATTTCTTAAACAGTTGAATTATAGCAGCTTCTGGGCATCAATATATGAAGCATGCTGACCCTCTCAGTGCTGTGGGGAGTTAGGGTATGAGCAGCAATGGAGAGATCGCGCTGGTTATCGTCTTAATGTGTATTTCAAAGTCACTTCCAAAAAAGAAGATAAGATAGTAGTTGAGTATTCCAGCCACAGACATGAGGAACAGGAACAAAATGATGCGCTTTCCAAACAGATAACCAGGAGTGCTGAGGAGACAGAAATGGGGGAAAACAATTTGTTATTGTGCATCATCTCACACAAGAACCCTCAGACTTAGGACTCTATTGTTGAGACCAACTGAAAGACCTCAGGGGTTAAGGGAGTGGGGAAAAATTTCTTTTCTGTCTTGCATTGCCAGGCAGTTGAGAGGACTTAAATGTAATTTTCAGGATCCATTTGGATCTGGATTAGGCCTTCTGTTCTCAGTGTAGGCTGCTACTTACAAAAGTGTCTGTTCAGAGGCACTTGAATGTGTTCTCATCCATGACAGGCTGTGGGACAACTCTGCTTCACATGCATGTAATTTGTTTTATTAATATAAATATTAATATAAAAGGACAATCTTGTGCAAATAGTGGCACAGACATGCAAACTTGTGTTTGCAGAGAGTCCTGTGAGCACGAACCCTTACCCCAGTGCTGCTGCACATCAAACATCTCCCACAGCTACCCCCATTCATCCAAAAGAGAGGGGCTTTCCTGCACTATCCAATGCCAGCAGCTCTTGCCGGCAGTACCAGAAGCCAGTGGCTCTGTCTGTGGAAGTGCAGCATCCAGCTGTGCTGATACCACATTCTGGATTGTTTAAAGAGGCTCTGCAAGTCCTTACCTCTGAGTCCTCTCCCCGAGGTAGCCCACAAAGTACTTCTGCCTCACAAACAGGTACATCAGGCCAGCAAAGGCAGCAGGAGCTGGGTAAAGGACAAAACAAGGCATTAACAACACCAGCCCAGCTCTCACTGTACACACTGTCCCCATCTGCTGCCTGAGCTGGAATGGAAATGGGAATCTGCAGTCTTGGGTTATAGGACAAGCACTGGAACTGGGATGGAGACCTCTGCATGGGAAACAGCACTTGCCTTGCCCTCACTCCAGTTTTTCTCAAAACTTTGTGGGTGTAACCCTGCACACAGTTGTGCCCACTGCAGAGCACAGACTCACCACCATCCTTCCAGTACCTAAAGGGAGCCTACAGGAAAGCTAGAGAGGGACTTTTCACAAGGACATGAACTCATAGGAAAAGGGGAAATGGCTTTAACCTCAAAGAAAGCAGGTTTAGATTATACATAAGGAAGAAGTTCTTCACTGTGAGAGTGATGAGGCACTGGCCAGTGCCACACTCTGGTTTCCCAGAGAAGTTGTGGATGCCCCATCCCTGGAAGTGTTCAAGGCCAGGCTGGAGGGAGCTTTGAACTATCTGGCCTAGTGGAAGGTGACCCTGCCCCTGGCAAGGGAGCTGTAACGAGAAGATCTTTGAGATCTTTTCCAACCCAAACCATTCTATGATTTTGTGAAACCCAGTGTGGTACCAGGCTCAGGAAAGGGAGCCCCAACTCATGCACTGTCCTCAACAGAAACAAAAGGCTGTTGGTAGATGTACGTTACTAGGAGCAGGTGGAGGATACACTATGGTCCAACACTAACTTTTGAGCATTAAAAAGGGGCTTTCTCTCATAATTCTAGCCTTTTCCACAACTGCAGATAAAATCTCTTTTTCTCCTGATCAGGAATCTCCTTTTTTTTTTTCCAGAAAGAATAGACACATACCCCAGGTAAGCACTTATCTTCATGTTAGATAAATTCACATTGCATTGGAGGGGATCACAATTAGAAATTCAGGTCAATAGTCCTAGGGACAGGTGGCAGTTCCAGAAATTTAATAAATTGAGCCCATTTTCTGTCCCAAGATGGAATAATGTGGCAATAATCCAGCAACCAATTACTAAACCCTCCACCCAAAACAAAGGGAACTCATCCATAATGCCAGTATGGGAAATGCCCCTGGCCTGGACCACCTTGAATCAAGTCTGGGAACACATCTGTTGACATAAGCCAAGCCATTCCATGAGTGTGCTGCTACTCCAGCAGCATGCTTAGCTCCAGGACAGGGGGGTGATAGAGGCTCCCCTGCTGCAGGAGGCTTGATCCCTGAAACTGCAACTTCCATAGTGCTCACCATCCTCTGCTGAATGTGGTGCCAGGTTGAAGGGGGAAAAGAAAACAAACAAACAAAAGAGTGTTACCTTGGCTGCAGAGAAGGCCAGCACACCAAAGCACAGCGAGGAACGTAGGATACGCATGACCGCAGTTCTGGCTGGAATGGAATTTATAGGAGAGAAATCAGAGCACAGGCAAATAGAAAAAAATCAGTATGTTTCACCAGCAGAGACTGGTGGCAGGGGAATTTGGACTGCACTAGTGCCCTTGAGAGCAGACTGTTACCCCAGAGCAGTGGGAGGCCCCTGACCTGCCATGGGCTGGGCTCCTCACCCAGCTCTGCTTCCCTGTTTTCTCCCTCAGATAATGGATGCCTTTGTGCTGCCTGATGAGGAAAACAAACCATCCTGTGCCTCCTGGCACCTGTGAAAGCCGCTTTCTCCTTAACCTGTTTGATCATGATAGATGCTGTGAGCTTTATTGGCTTAAAGTCCTTTTAACTGAGTCATATTAATAAAGCTATAGGATGAAACCAACAAATGTAGAATTGCATCACAACTAAGAGTGTCTCACAGAGTTAACACGTGTCTTTGCAGGGGAACAGGAATGGTGTCCAGATGCCTCCTTCAGCTGTGAATGCTTTCTGAGGGGGAGAAGTGAAGAAGCTGAGAGTGATTCCATGTGGCAAAGGAGTGGAGAAGTGGAGGGCTGTGTGCCAAGGGAGGTGCCAGAGACCAAGGGACTTGTGTCAGCTCTGCCACCTACCTGCTCCTCAGCAGGCTGATGTCTCTGCTGGCTCTTTCCTTTTGAGCCCTTGACACTCTGGCTGCGTCAGGGAAGAGTGAACTGGTTCCCAAATGAAGGGACACAACACTTGTGATGGCTGCAAGACCTATATACATGCAGCACACGGTGGCAAGAAGGGTGCTGGAATGAGCCAGCAAATATATCCAAAAACCTCATGTCTGAACACTGAGCACAGCTAGGGATTAAGTACAAAGCCCTCATCTGAGGCAATCTGGAATCCACCCCTGGCCTCCAAAATGGTTTGGATTTAATTTTAATGCAGAGCATGATGAACCCCACTCTGCCCTCACCGACTCCTCAGTTCTTGTCTACTCACTTGGCAGTGTAGACACGGTCGAAGGAGGAGGATCCCTGCCGCTGCAACACCTTCCCATTGCAGTGTCTGCTTTCATGCTCCACTTTGTTTGCAAAAAAAGCTGTTAAAAAACCACAGAGTATTCAGTCTGAGATGTCACCTGAAGATATTGCAGAAGCTGGGCATTGTGGGCTTAGCTCTGTTCCCATGGACAGGTGGCAGGAGAAGACACAGGTGCATGAGGGTGCAGGATGTGGCCAGCGTGCTCACTCTGTCACCCAGGTTTAGCCAAACCCTCCATGGATCTCCACGTGTCTGTATGTGACTGGTATCAGGCTCTTCACCTCCAATCCCTGCTTCATCCCAACTTTGCACTTTGAGCAGTCTCTGCATCTCTGCTGCAGAAGCACTGCCCTGACCCAGTCCTTTGAGCTCCCAGTGGGAAAAGAGCTTTGCAGTCAGAGCTGCCAACCCCAAATCCTGCTCTCCAACAGAGTAGGGAGACAAGGGACTCTATTCTCTTTAAGTGAAACCCATTTGCCAAACCAAGGACATCCTGCAGGGCTGGTTCTTTTCCCAGAAAGGCCCAAAGAAAGCCTGGTCTTAATGGCTGATCTCTGTGTATCCTCCTTTTTAAGCAACAGAGTTGTGTCAGAGTGTTAGCTGCTGCAAAAATGCAGCACCTCAAGATAATGCATCATGCTCTTGACAAACACGTTTTATCTGATGACACTAAACCAGAGACCATCAATCATATGTCTAAGTACACCAGAGAGAGCTCTGGCAGGCTAGAAGCTGCAAGCTTTCTGCTGTCTTGCACCCCATCTCAAGTGTGTCCAAATCACTCTATGCTTGGAATATTAACCTAATATATACACATGAAAGATAGCCCATCAGGAAATACATTATTACAGCAATAAAAATTTAGCTAGATAAGCTGCAGGATTTCATCCCTGCAATCTGAAGAGTTGCATTTTTTCCACTTCATCGATGCTGTAAATAGGTCCTTTGTACTTCCACTGTCTTTAACAGAAATGACTGGGTTTTTCAGTTCCCAGTATTGTGGGATCCCCATGGTACATACATTCCTTCTGCAGAGAAACCCACAGCGCTTTAAGCCAGCACCCCTACTCTGAGCCAGACTGCAGATCCTCCCACAGCCACCAGCACAGTGTGCTGGCTCCTGGGGGACACAAACCAGACATCATCCAGTGGCACAAAGTTCTCAGCATCTCCATCTGCACACCAGCACAGCCTTTGGCAAGAGGTTACCCTGCTTACAGGCACTAAGACCTAATTGAAGAAGACAGAGTTGATCAGCACTTTTTTGTCCAGTGCTGAGGTGCAGTGATCGACTTCCTGCAGGTCTGGGACCTCATGGACTCACTGGTAGCACACCTCCTCACTTTCTTTTATCATGCTTGAAAATCTCTAGAAAATACCACATACTTGGCTTTCTTTTTTCTGAGAAAGTCAAGTAAGCTATTTATCTCCCTCCCCACTGCTGCAGGTCCTGCCACTTCCCAAATATCAGCTTGCTGCTGCAGAGAAGTTCCACTATGCTAGGAGGCAAGAGGGTGCTTTCACAAGCCATCATGAGAAGAGTGAGCAGAGCAAGGCTGGAGTGGAGAGGTTTAATTCACCTCAGTTGTTCCAGGAGATAATTCCCTGAGGCTCCAAGATTCCACAGACTGCCCAGAGGCTGAAGAGTGGCAGTCCCACTCTGATCAAGGTAATGTGCAAGAGTTCAATGTAAGCCTGGTAGTTTCACAGGTCCGTGCAAACAGAAACTGGGAGCTGATGATCCCATATAGTCAGTGCTTGCAAACATGCCCCTTATTTCTCTCCACTTTGCTTTCTCTGTCCTGACCTGCTCAGAAATGACCACTGATTTGCCCTGAAAGATGCTGGATTGCAACATATCTCCAGTAAAAGAGCAAAACTTTAGGCTGCATGTGTCACTCAGTGGTATGTGGCCACGTAAGTCATTCCGTAAGATGTGGAGATTCCATCATGACAAGGTGACAGTAAATGGACACCAGACTGGGGCAGCACGACAGCCCACCTCCATCTTCAGGAACAACAGCATTCAAGCTGTTTTCTAGTCCTGCACCCTGTGCAGAGAAGTATTTAATCACAGAAGTATTTAATCACAAATTTACGTGGTACTGACTTCATGCGCTCAGAGACAGTCAAGCAGAGGCCCAAGTGCTTTGCTGAATGACAGCCACAGCAAGAGTTCAGCACTCCTGATACCCCTTGACAAACATTTCTACTGCTTTCATAATTGCAATATGAAGCATAATTCACTGCAAGACTGCATATCAGGTCTGGTCTTTCTAGAAAGAAAGCTTGGGAAGAGGAAACCAGATGACGCAAAGCTTGAAATCCTGGTTTAGGGCTGTCTGCCTCACGCGCTTCCCTACTTCCCCTTTTATTAGTTGGGTCCATAATCTCACAGACAGACAAAAGCACATGGATGGAAGTCTGACATGTCCGAGTGAGAAGAAAAAACCCCTGTATATAAAGTCATACGATTACATAGCAAGAAATGTATATTTGACACCTTTTCTTAATTACGGTATGTGCTCTGGTCTTAATGCGCCATATTCTGGTGATGTCATACGTTGTTCATTTTCCAGAGAATAGCATTGGGTTAAATGATGTGGCATTTACTGCCTATGTTGAAACTAAAGCAGTCTGCATCTCCTTTTTTTTTTTTTTTGCTCCTTGGCAGCTAGGCTCCCACCACTTCCCCCTCTTTGCAGCAGCCCAAGAATAGAAGAATAGCTCATTTCCTAGGACTTTGTGTTCAGTGGGAATCTCCCATTTGTAATAAGAAGCCTTCACTACAGATTTCTGGAATTTTTACCAGCTGCCCAGCCCACTGCTGAATCTCTTTGAACCTGGGCAAATGTAGCGCAGCTGAGGCAAAACTCAATCCTTTCTTTAAATTCTGGGCAGAACTTCCTGCTAAAAGAAGGATTTGTAAGAGAGGATGAAGACGTTAAAATCAAATTTGTACAAGAGAGATAGTTGTTCTATTTAATAAACCTTGAAGACTATACAAGGGACTATGCAAGGTCTGAATAAGAGCTGGAGAAGGAAACTTCACCATCTCAGGAAATGAACAGTGTTCTTGGGACCACAGTTAATTGAGATTAGTTATACTGCAGGACTTGGAGATGCAGGAAAGCAGGAGACCTGCCTGCCCACAAATAGCCCACACAGACTCCTTCAATTCTGAGCTTCACCCAACTCCATGCTCCAGCTCCCATTGCCACCCCCCAGGGACTCCATCGCTGCCCATGGTAGCAGGGCTCAGCTTGAGAGCAGCTCTGCCTGACCACAGCAGGGACCTAGGTCAGAAAAGTCATCAAATCAAAATTCATATTGCCACAGGGTATCCCAGCATATTAGTCCTTACATTAGCTGAAAAGTGTAACAACTCACTCCAGAATGTCAGAGAGTAAGATGTGACTGTCAGGATACTGCCGCAATGTGACACAAAATTACATGCTTAGAAATCTGTTTCTAAAGCCAAAGCCATGCCTAGGCATGCATGCACTTATAACTAAATATTATCTATCCAAAGATCAGCTCAGCATACATCATCCTGAACTTTCCTCGTCTCCCTTCTATCCCTTAAATAAACGTTTATTTTTGTCTTACCATTCTGGACAACACTGATCAGGGTGACGATGACAAGCAGGACAATGCTTCCCAGGGTTTCCTGGTCCATTTTGTGAGCGGGCTTTCGGGGTGGATGGTGCAGCCTCAGTGGTACAAGCACAGAACGAGGAAGTGAAGGTCTTATCTTGAATCATGAAACACTTCCTATGGTTTCACAGGAGAGTGGCAGCACCCTCTGCTCTGGTGCCTGTCAGACCAACAACCACAGGCTCACTCACTCACTTGTACAGATGAACCCAGGGAAAAACAGATTACATGTCTGTGATCTAAGATGGTATGTGATGTGGAAAGATACCTACTGCCCTTCCTACACACAAGCAAAACCTGGATATCTAAAGCATGTCGAGCATTTGGCTGGCTGTGTGGAACAGCAGAAGGCTGGAAGGAACCAGTCAGACTACCATGGCATGGTCAGCAAGTGCCCATCCACTCCACAGGCAGCTGGGAGGAGGAATAATGTTCACAAATCTCAGCAATGGTGCTGCTCTCATGCAGATGCTCTCCCTGGTCACATCTCCATCAGTCTCACCAGTGAGGAGACACCAGGCCTGCATGTCACAAGCCAGAGCTCCTGACCGCCCTGGCATATTGGAATGGGCAGTAAGTACAGCATTGCCGTACTTACTGTGAGCATTGCTGCTGAGCACAGAAATATGCCTTTTGTTACCAGGCATGGATCCTGCATCCTGCCCCCTACAAATAACTTCTTGGAAGACAGTGACAGCTACAAGCATTCAGTGTTTTACAGGCTCAGACTTCACAGTTGTACCCCAATTTTAGTGCTGGGAGCCCAGTATAGCTGAGCACAATTGCTGCAGCATGTTCACAGCTTGGATCCAACCCCTTGATGGAGCTGGCACAGAAGCACAGGCTGCAGTGCTGGACAGAGGGCTGGGCTGACCTTGGCTGAACATCAGGTGCCCACCCAAGCCACTCTGTATCTCCCCTCCTCAGCTGGGCAGGGAAGAGAAAATACAACAAAAGGCTAAGGGGTTGAGATAAGGGCAGGGAGAGATCACTCACCAGTTACTGTCACAGGCAAATCAGACCTCACTCTGGGTGGGACACAGCCAGGCAGGAGTTCCAGCAGGAGCCAACCTGCACAACCTATCTTTTTCAATGGGGACACATTTACTTACAATGGTGTTTTTACCCAGTCTCTCTATCATGCAAATTTTTATCATCCATAGTCTTACATATGGAAAACACTCATATACTTTGGGTATAAACAAATACACAGAAATGAACTGGCAGAGGTAGGTGATTAACTGTGGGCTGTGACATAGTTATCAGCATAGGAAAAGGCTGTCTTTCTGGGATGCCTTCCCTACAGTCCATACAGATACAGCTGTGTGAGAAGCAAGGCCATAAAGAATATCAAGATTTAGATTTGGCCTGTGATTTTTTCTTCAGATTTTTCACTTTTGCCAGATTTGCTTTAGGAAAAAACCCAAATCAAGAACAAAAAGAGAATGACAACAGCTCTTTGAGAATGCTTTTACTTGGGCTAAAGTTCTCTTTTTCCCCAGAATATGATCTTTTCCTGCTTGAACATCAATGTTTTTGTTTTGTGGTCTATTGAGCACAGGATTGTAGCTGGTATTTAGGGATGGTATTTAATGTTAAGCATCTACCAGTGCTCTGAGAAGAAGAACCCGTCACCTAAAAGCCATGATGGAATTAAGTCAAAAGAAGAGTATTGTCTAAGCAGAGATCAGTGTTATGACTGTAAAGAGAGGAGCTGTGCATGGGCATTTCAAAGCAGGAGGGAGCTGCTGACAGGAGAGGGTGAAGGGGACAGCACAGGTCCTCAGGGCATCTGTGGTAGGAGGATTCCCACTCATCCTCCTGCAGCAGGCGTTCTCCTTCTGCTTCCTGTTTTGTGCTGGTGCAAACCTACCAGGCAGCCTGCAGCTTGCTTTTGATTTACAAGTGGCAGTACAAGCACATGAGCCTGCTCCAACTTGCCAAGAAAACACACATACTTCCCCACTATCAAAGACTTCCCAGACGTGACTTCTATTCAGCAGAACTCTTGTATAAAAGAGGGTAGGAATCAGGCTGCTGAGGTGTGAAGTTGCCATAATGCAAAAAACCCCACAACAAACCAGGAGTTCGTGCCAGCAGGCTTTCCAGCTGGCTGACCCAAGTTCCCAGCCCTGTGTGCTGGCCACATCGTGAGAGATGAGCTGTTGATGCCTTTGCTTTCTCCTTGTCCTGCTCCATGTTTTGCAGCTCTTTGCTTTGCTGCTGCACAGTGCCTCTCACCACAGACTCATCCGCACTTTGCTGTTCTGCTCTGCCCCTTCTGATTTCCCCCTGTCCCCTGGAACTGCTTTGGCATTTTGGCACTTGACATCCCCAGTGCTTTTCTGGAAACCCAGCCTGTTCCCTCCTCTCATGCAGGTTTGCTCCACAGCTATCCCACATGTATGTATGGAGGAAAGCAGGGTTTCACACTCCTCTCTGCAGTAAAAAAAACAAAACAAAAAAACAAAAAAACACCAAAAAAAAACCCGTGACATCAACTCCAGGGCTTGTTAAAATGATTTCTTGGTGTGCAAGGAGAAAAAAGCTTTGCTAGCAAGAACCACTTTGGTATGGCTGCCTTAAGAAAGGAACTGCAGGGGGTTTTTTTGTTTGGTTTTTGTTGTTTGTTTTGTTTTTTAAGTACAGCATCACTCTGAGGGCTCTGCTTGAGGAAAAACAAGGAAATCAAGATTGTATGCGATACATTGAAGAAGAAGAAGCCCTTTTACCATGGCAAGGCAACACCGTTGCGTAGCCAGACAGAGCAGAAACCCTCTTGCGGGAAGGAATATTACCTTCCATACCCCTTGGCACTGTAATAGCTGCAGGGTAGAAGGAGATTCTGGCAATATTTTTGTAATTTCGGGAATTGCCTTGGCAAGGGAGGGCTAAAATTACTCTGCAGCAGCTTTTTCCATATCTACACACTAAATTGTTCCCTGTCCCTGAGACCTAAACACACACAGGATCACTGTCTGGATAAGACAAAGTTGGCACCACTGGAAAACCCTGTCCACCTGGGAGAAACATCAGTGCAAAACACCTCCATCATACCTCACTTGGCTGCTTGAAATAAGGGATTCTCCTGAGTAGACAAAAAAAACCGAAAAGGGGGTATGAGGGGAGGGATACACACCTTAAGGAACAGTGTCTGTACCTTCTGTAGCCCCCAGCTGTGCTCAGACCTCTTCAGGCACAGGCAATTCAACACTTCAGCAGCTGCTGTCAGACCCCAGCCCTTTTGCTTGCTGCATGGCTCTTTGACATCCACATCATCCTGTCCAAGGAAGATAACCTTGACACAGTGAGCCATGAAGCTCACAAAAATGTGCAAAGCCAGCAAGCTTTTCCAGTTGCACTGCGAGGCTTCCTGAACATTAATCTCCTCCCCTGGAATCTTGAACAGCCAGTCAAAATAATCCCTTTGTAGAATTGCTTTCATGGTGAAGAGGAAAGGAGTGGGAATGCAGACCTATAAATACTTTTTGGGATGTTCATCTCTCCTCTCATGCACTCTGATCAGAGCTCAGGAGAAAGGACTCCAATGAAAGTGTGCCTCTTGATAAAATAAGGGCTGCTCGTGTAAAGCTCCCGCATATGAAAGCCAGGTGACACCCAGCTGTCATGCTTTGTCACAAATGCAAGGGGACACAAGCCCCTTGGACTGTCTGGTTAATATGAGCAGTGTGCTTTGCAAAGGTAAAGCGCTGCAGCCCCATCAGCTGTAGCGCACAGGCACACGTGTGGGTGACTCCCTGCCTGCCTCAGCATCCCATCCTTGCTGAACCTGACAAAATCCCAGCAGAGAGCACAAACAGAGCTGGAACTGTGAAGTGCAGCACAAAGAAAAGGGCAATGCTGCAGGTTTTAAGATGTTGCCTTCATTCTGCACAGCCAAGAGAATGAGCCGGACAGAGCACCGCCTCAAAAACCCTTCCTTCTCCACATTTCACAGGCTTCCTCCTTTCACTTACTGTTTTCATATTCCTTTGGTACAAATTCAGCTCAAAACAGAGCTGGAAGACAGAAGCAGTAGTCCATTCAGGTCCCTTGGCACAGCCTCCTCCTCCTCACCCTCTTTGTCCCGTTGTCAGAGTTCAACCCCAGCCGGCAACTTAGCCCCGCACAGCCACTTGCTCACTCCCCACCACTGAGATGGGGGAGAGAATCAGAAGGATAAAAGTGAGAAAAGGGTTAGGAAATTCCACACACGCAGGCAAATAAAAACAATAAATGCATTCACCACTTCCCACAGGCAGGCAAGTATTCAGCCATTTCCAGGAAAGCCAGGTTCCATCACATATAATGGTTACTGTGGAAGACAATGCCATCACTCCAAATGTTCTGTCCTTTCTCCTTCTTCCCCCAGATTTATATGTCGAGCATGGTGCCATATGTTATGGGGTAATCCTTCGATCTGCTGGGGTCAGATGTCCCCGCTCTGTCCCCTCTCAACTCACTGGTGGGGTGATACGAGAGGCTAAAAGGCCTGGACTTTGCATAAGTCCTGCTCAGCAGTGACTAAAACAACCCTTTGTGATCAGCAGTGCTTACAGCACCAGTCCAAACCAGAGCTACATGCCAGCTGCTAGGAAGAAAATTAACTCTACACAGAGTATTTCAGATCCAGCCTCACCAGAGCTGAGCAGAGGAGCAGAATCACCTCTCTTGACCTGCTGGCAATGCTTTGTCTAATGTGACCCAGGGTACCATTCACTTGGCCACAAAGGCCCACTGCTGGTTCATGGTCAACCTGCTGTCCACCAGGACACCCCAATTCCTTTCTGCCAGGTTGAATTCTAGACGGGTACCCCCAGCATGTCCCAGTACATGATGCTTTCTTTTGTCTACAGCTGCAGGACTTTGCACTTCTCCTCGCTGAACTTCATGAGGTACCCGTCAGCCCATTTCTCCAACCTGCCAAGGTCCCTCTGGATAGCAGCATCATCTTCTGCTCTGTCTGCCACTCCTGTGGGTCTGGTGCTGTCTGCAAACTTGCTGAGGCTAAACTGTGGCCCATCATCCAGATCACTGGATGATGGGCCACAGTTGTGCAATATTGATCCCTGATAGTTACTGGCATCCAACTACATCATGCCACCACACTCTGGACACAACAGTTTGGCCACTTTTCAATCCACCTCACTGCTTATCGAACCCACACATCAACAGCTTCTCTGCAAGGATCTCATGGGAGACAGTGTCAAAGGCCTCGCTGAAGTCCGGGCAGACAACACCCACTGCCCTTCTCTCTTCTACCAGGCCAGTCACTTTACCATGGGGGTCTACCAAATTGTCTAACATGACTTTCCCTTGTTCAAGCCATACTGACCAACTGCTGGCAATTCCACTGTCTTTGATGTGCCTGAAGGTGGTTTCAGGATTAGCTCATCCATCACCTTCCAGGCACTGAGGTGAAGCTGACCTCAGTCAGTAGTTCCCCCAGTCACCCTTCCTGCCCTTCTGGAAGACGGGGGTGATGTTACTTTATTCCCATCCTTGGACACTTCCTCTCATTATCATGACTGATCAAAGCTGATGGAAACTACAATGGATCTACCATCTCTCTCAGTACCTGTGGGTGTATCCCACCAGGGCCAATGGACTTATGTACACGCAGGTTGTTTAAGGACTCTCAGACTTGGCCCTCATCCATCTAGGGTATATCTTCCTTGCTGATTTGTTTTTTGTAACTCATGTTTGCTACCATTATCACCTTATCACCTTCTAGGTGGCTGCAATTTGATTAATAATTCATTTTATAGTCTGTTTAGAGCTGAGGTGAGGCTGCCTGGGCAGCAGATTCACAGGTCTTTCCCTCCACTCTGCTTTGAGAAGTCTCTTTCACCCTGTCTCATTTCTGTTCCTGCTTTCCATTAGCTCTTGCAACTAATTATCAAAGATCTTTGAATCAAAAGTTACTGTGGAGTGAATTTTGTCTTCTGTTCTTCAAGTTGTCAAATATGCATATTTTATGACTGGCTTTTCACAAATATTAAAATGAATATTATATGTGTTGTGTAAGAAAGTAATGCTGTATTCATTTTCTTAAGTAGTGTGTTAAATACAGTTTTAGGTTATAAAAAATGTTAAAATAGAAACTATGCTATGTAGGATACTTTTTTTTAAAGAAAGGACTCACAGCGAGATAGCAGCCACAGGACACCTAAATCTTTCAGAGAAAAAGAATTTATTGCCCTCTTAGCAGAAGAAACGAACTTCTCCCACCTTGCTCAGCCCTGAAGACACTGTTAGGATTCAGAGGAAGAAGTTGACACTGACCAGACAGAATCCTTTGTTTGAATGGAATTTATACATCATGTATGAGGTGTATGAATATGCAACAGGCTATTGTTTTTAAGGGTTAATCCTCTGTTAATGTGTGTCCTTTTTCAGGCTTATGTTGCCCAGAAAAAGGTACCCAGACGTCCATAACTCTTGGTTTTTATTGTCTCATGTTGCCCTAATCCAAACTGTCCAAATTATTATTACTCTAATTATATTGCTATTTTAATAACCATTTTATTATTATTAAACTTTAAAAATTTTAAAAACAAGTGATATTGGCGTTTTTCACAAAGTCTGTGGTCACAACTACTCCTTTTGGCACTGTAATTATCACAAGGAAAGATGTTGGATCCCTTGACCACCTCAATAACAGGGCAATGCTAATTTTTGCCTTCCTCATCCCTGGCACATAGTGTCAGAGCTTCCTCTTGCCAGCTGAGCTGCCTCGGAGAGCAGCCTTCAGGCTCCCATTGGCAACCGTCCCATCAAGAGGCAGAACTTCAACCACTACATTTTTCTGCTTGTTCACTCTTCCCCAATCCCCCAGGAAAATAAAGGGAAAAGGCCACAGAGAAAACAAAAACAACAGAGAAAACAAAAAAGGGAAGCCAAGGAAGGGCCGTTTTTCAGATTAATAAACCACTCAGGCCCCACAGCCGGTGATTAAAGCCCAGCCCAGGCCGCCCCCGAAGGAGCAGGAACAGGAAGGACACAAAAGAATGCAGAACCCGCCCCGGCCGCCGCGGGACCCAGGCGCGGCTCGGCGGCGCAACGTCTCAGCGCGTCTCTGTGGCGCAATCGGTTAGCGCGTTCGGCTGTTAACCGAAAGGTTGGTGGTTCGAGCCCACCCAGGGACGGAGCGCCGTTCTTTTGTGGTGCGCCATGTGTTTTTTCCTTCCCTCCTGCGAGAGGCGGCGGCTGTAACCGGCCGGCGCCGCCTTTATAGCGGCGGGAACTCCCCGAAACCCGCTTTTGGCTCCGGGACCTCGCTCCTCTTTCCCGCCAAGAGGAGTTTCACCCTCACCGTGCGCCTACGGCAGAGTTGCGGGCGCTCCGGCCGATTGCTCAAGAGAGACCGCAGGACAAGCGGAGCACAAGGGGGGTTTCCGTAGTGTAGTGGTTATCACGTTCGCCTAACACGCGAAAGGTCCCCGGTTCGAAACCGGGCGGAAACACCATAATTTTTTTCCCCTTCCCGTGTCACCGCGGACGTGTTTCCCGGTTTCCTCCTTAGCCGCCGGGCTCATCCCCCGCCCCGCCGTGGGAGAGGGCGAGCGGCCCGCTGGGCTGCCGGGGGCCGGCAGGGAGGAGCAGGAGCCGGGCTCGGGGCTGTGCTGAAGCTCTGCTTCATTGCCATGCAGGAGTCCCTCGGCAAACCCATTTTTCCCCGGAAAGATCGCCCAGAGGGGAAAGGAGCTTCAGCTGAAACGGCCTGAACATCATCAGAAAACCTGGGACAAAAACTACCACCACTTGCTGTGGCATTATAGAAGGCCCTTTAGCTATTAGCTTACATAAAAAGAGTAATATAGATCCAGGTCGGGGGAGAAGCATCTCTTGGGAGTTTCTTCAGCCTCTTCCTCGAAAACATGTGCTGGAGATACCCAGCCCCTTCTTCCTTACACTCCTTTCCCAGCATTTTCCTGAGCCCTGTGGCTCCACCATGTTGTCTTGGGGTATGCAGCTTCAGCATCTCCCTCGCAAACAACCACAGTGTGCTTGTGCATAGCAATGTAAAACTAAAAATGCCTCAAATTCCATCAGCCTTGTTATCCCACTAAACTTCTCTTCTCTCTTGCTCTGTCTGTACCCTGTCTTAGATCAATACTTAGACTGGAAGTTCTTCCACTCTGAGACCAAATCCTGGTGGACTTCAAAGCACAGCACACACTTTCGAATATAAGCTGCTCAAAGGCAATGTGTTTTGCTCTGGGCACGAAGGGGCTCACATCAAGAGCAGCTGTTTAGCTTTGCAAAAGGAACACAGACAACACAGAATGGCTCTTGCAGATATGCAGGAAGGGAGCAATTATTTAAAGCAAAAAACCAGTGATGGAAGAATAAATGGCAATACCCAGCCATGAAAAACATCAAGATCAAAATCATATTTGTAATCGGCACCACAATAGATTTCTTGAACTGTGCTCTAGCAGGTATACAGCTAAAAATCCATCCAGGCAGCTCCTATGCAGATGTGTTGGTTTATTGCAGGCAGGATGCGAGAAGGCAGCCCTGTTTTTCACCCTTTACTGTGTTATAAGAAGTGTTTGAATGTATCATCAAGTAGTCAGATCATAATCACAGCACCTTCTCTGCAGAGCTGATTCCAAACCCTGAGTGCCACGATTATGCCTTTCCCAAAGCAGAAGATACAGAGTAACAAGGCTCTGCAGAGGGCTCTGGACAGCCTGGGTTGATGAGCCAAGGCCAATTGTATGAGGCTCAACAAGAACAAGCACTTAGTCCTGCCCTTGGGTCACAACAACCCCAGGCAATGCTACAGAGTGAGGGCAGTGGCTGGAAACTGCCCAGTGGAAATGGGAATGCTGGCAATGGCGATGACATCCTGGCTTGTGTCAGGAGTAGTGTGGCCAGCAGGACCAGGGCAGTGATTGTGCCCCTGTACCCGGCACAGCTGAGGCCACACCTCAAGTTCTGTGTTCAGTTCTGGGCCTCTCACTGCAAGAAGGACATTGAGGGGCTGGAGTGTGTCCAGAGGAGAGCAACAGAGGTGGGGGTCTGGAGTGCAAGACTGATGAGGAGCAGCTGAGGGTGTTTAGCCTGGAGAAAAGGACGCTCAGGGCAGACCTTACTGCTCTCCACAACTACTTGAAAAGAGGGAGTAGCCAGGTGGGGGCAGGGCTTTTGTCGTAGGTAATAAGAGATAGGATGAGAGGAAATGGTTTGAAGTTGTGCCATGGGAGGTTAGATTGGATGTTAGGAAAAATCTCCTCTCTGAAAGGATGGTTAGGAATTGGAAGAGACTGCCCAGGGAAGTGGTGAAGCTATCATCCCTGGAAGTGTTCAAAAAATGTAGATGTGAAATTTAGGGACATGGTTTAGTGGTGAAGATGGCAGTGCTCAAAGCCCTTAGACTTTGGGAAATCTACCCTAGAACACTAATAAAACCTCCATAATAGAGGGGCCAGTTTCTGATCACTACCTGTACTTACTGTATGCCTACCTGGTGTACTTCCAATTGACAGAAAATGACTACAATACTTTGTATTCTCTTCATGGCAAATTAAGAGCTGCATTTAAAAACTACTCTTGATATAAAATACCCAGTAACATTTCAAATTCCAAACAATTTCTTCAGTCATGGGGTTTTCATTCAACCTCAGCTGAATTCTCACTTGCACAGGATCGGAGGCAGCAAAACATTTATGGAAACAAACAAATCTGCACTGCATCATCTTTAGTTTTCTGTTTCAGAGAAAAAGGCAGCCAGGAACATGCAGCACCAACAGATTTTTATACCTTCTCTAACTTCAAGTGCTATTTGTTTGCTCTTGGAGCTTCTATACATACCTGTACCCACACTGAATCCCACACAGCTGCAGACCAAACACTCCCAGCTTCAGTTTGTGGAGAGGGTGCCAGTGGTGACCAGAGGTTCTTGCTTCTGTCTAGGTGTATGTGCAGAACAGGTGTGCCCCCACACCCTCCCTCCTCTGCCATGAACCACATTATAAACCTCTCCACCAAGACCTCCTCATCTTCTAGCAGGGTTTCTTCCTCCTGTTTCTTCCCCCTTTGCATTCTGCATCACCAGTGCTGGGCTCACTGCTTTACTCACCCCTGGGTCTGTGTTTGTGTCCCAAGCCAGTGGTGAAGGAGCTCCCATGTCACAGCTGCAGGTCATTGCAACCCATTGCAACCCATAAATCAAACTCTCATTTTCAGCTCTTTTTTTTCCCTTTTTTTTTAATTAGGGAATTCATAAATGGGCAAACATTTCACAAGCAGTACACCAGCCCTTAACATTCAGAATCCATTCATTTGTTTTCTATTGTAAAATTACAATTACAGTATTTAAAACAAAGAAGAAGCTCAAGTTCTTCACAATAACTTGAATTTCAAAAATTCATTGCCTAAAGGACCAGTTTGATAACAATGTATCAAATTGCAACAAGTTCAGGGCCAATGATAGTTTTTCAAACTCTTTTTAAACCTAGTTCAAACAATCCAAAACCATTAGAATCTGTAACCATGCCTTGTAATAGCATTATGTTTAACTGCATCTACTGGAAAAGTAAGACTGAGCATTTAATGTTTTGAGCTTGGGATCTGAAACAATGAAAAAATGCAGGACAGCTCTAAATATGCCTGATATAAAGACTTGCTGATAAAATCCTTATTTCCAAGAACAATAAAAATGTACAGCTAATCTAACTTGGCATATAATACCCTCAGCTTTGTGGCCATGCATTTAAAAAAAGACTCCAATCTAGCAAAATGAAAGCTATACATATCCAGAAACACCAAGGTGTGAATCCCTCTGCTTACTCACTGCTGTCTTGCCACATTTTTCCATTACTTTCTTCCTACTGACCTTGCCTCTCCTTGGCATCTCACATACAGTTGGGGGTGCACTGCCTGAGTTATGAAAAACTCCAAGTGACAACAGTAATAGGCATTAACTTACAGTTAAATTAATTCTAAGAAACCTCTAAGTTCATATCAGAGAATGCAAAATTCCCTACTTACAGAAGGTACTCAATTTTTTTTTTAATGTTGGACAAAATAACTTTAGGAGTTGAGTGGTCCTGTAAAATCATTACTATATAAATAGTATTTCTTACACCATTACATCATCAAGACTACAGAACTTAATTAGTTCTCAAACACACTAGAGTATGGAAGATTTTCATATTAAAAGCAGCAAAAATTAAGACTCATAGGAGCTTTTAATTAAAAATCATTGTCATATCTGACAGCTAAAATAACTGCTTCTCAGAAGAATAGAATACATTAAACCCTGATTTGCTTGTTACAGTAAAATATTAAGAAAAAAAATCTCAAATGTAAATTGTTCAAGTACAGCCAGTGTGCAATTAAACTAGTTATAAAATATAATTTAGTAGTGCTTTGTTTCAAAATATACATAATACTGAAAAAATACTTAAACTCAAGAAACTGAGTATTTACCAAGTTTCAAACAGAGTTTCATCAAAATGAGGTAAATCCATGTCATCTGCCATTGAGCTTGGTGCTGAAATGGAGAACAGGTCTTCGAGGATATCATCTCTTGTAGGACTTTCAAAAGAAAGTTTTTTCACACTGTGTTTGTTTATTGCATCAAGCTCTGAAGTAGTGTCCTTTACAGGACTGTAGTAATTGTGGTCCTCACTTGTCACTGCTGCCTGTGGCACAGTGGTGTTCTCCTGGGGCACGGTTGTTGCCGCGCTGCCATGCACCATTTCCATGTACATGCACTCATCTCCGCTCTTCGGCGCCTCCAAGGAAGTGACAGTCGAAGTAGGGGACAGTAATTCTGCCAGTATTTCATCAGTGTTATCAGGGCCAGTGCACCCTGGCACAGTGTTTGCATTCAATTCAGATCCATTCCCTGTGACATCACTCTGATACTGCAGCTCCCTGAAGAAGCTCTGCAGTAATTCACTGTTGTTCTGAGATTCAGTCTGCGATGGGGTGCTCACGTCTCCACTCACAGGTTTTTCCTGTTTCATCTGTTCCACTGCTAATCTATCCAGTGAAGCCAACTTCTTCTTTTTAGCATTAAGTTTTTTTAACAATTTTAGGCGAAGTTTTTTTGTTTTGTCACTGTCTGACTCTTCTGCCTTACCAGAGTTATAGCAAGGTGAGGGGAACTGAGTCACTTTACCTGAGGTACCCAACGTACTTTCTGACTTAATCCAAGTTGGACCTACAATAGTGGTATGATTTGCTGTTGGAAGACAAGTGCTTTGAGAAAATCCTTTGAAATTTGATAAAGGATGAGTATTATTACTCTGAGGAGCCAGTAACTTTGGGGTCTCAGTTGTTTTCTTTGTACCTCTGCTTTGAAATCCACCGAAGTTACTTGCACCCTTAACTGGCAGCCGAACTTCACTTATTTTTTGTGATGAGGGAGTTTTGCAACTTCTCTCATTCTTGAGAGCTGAGGCACTTGAAGGCATAAAAGAAGTACTCTTGCTTAATTTCTTTACCCAGCTTCCTACAAATCCTCCTTTCCTGTCTTTGTGTGAGGACTGAACTGAATTACTGGCACCAGAAGAACTGCCAGCTTGAGAATTAACTACAGTTTTGCTTGCATCTCTCAAGTCAGGTGGTTTTTGTATAGTATTTTCTACTGCTAACCACTTCTTGCTTAGCAGTAGTTCTGAATTTAATCCATGCTCTCTCTTAGCTAAATTAGCTCTGTCATTTAATTGAGAAGGCAATGTGTCAGATGAATCAGGGTCATGTTTTTTGGGCACAGGAGCAGTAATATTTACTGGGTTCAACTCTTCTAGAGGTAAGCAAATACTGGAATTTTCATACAACATGGAGTTGTTGTTCATAGCTACACTAGTTCCAGCAAACTCTCCCGCATATGGAGTGCTAAGTGAAAAAGCTGGTTCCAGCTGTTCTGGTGTGCCCCATCCATCAAGAAGGTTATTTCCCACCATCCATCCATTAGGCAGCGATTTATCTTCTGAGTCAACTAGAACCTCTTCAGGCATCAGTGTTACAAGATCACCATCTGCCAGATTTTCTGAACCATGATGAACAATACTTTTGTCCTCAGTTACTTGCTGCTGTTTCTTCTCTGGAGTCCTCACAGAATCCTCTTGGTGAGGTTCTGCAGGTGTTTTGCTGACAGTGTTATCAAAACCACAATTCAACACCGTGGAATTTGAATGTACATTATTAAGAGGAGTATCTTCACTATTTTTACTTTGGAACTGTGAATTCAGTTCTTGCGGCACATGGGATGCTTTCTTTTCCCAGATAACAATATGAATCTCTGAAGGAGGAACTTCAAATCTTTTATGTCTCTTGCAATACGGACCCTTTAAATCATCACATTCAAGCCAAGTTCCTGAAAAATAGCAATCAGTGCAGAGACTCAGAGACTTTTAAAATTGAAATCACTATCCTCACACTTGTCAAGTATTTTTATTAACCCATTCCCCTGGCAAGCAGAAAATAGAGTTTGGGGTTTTTTTTCTCCAGAGAAAACTAGGAGACTTCCACTGGTCAACCATAAAACAAAGCTAGCTAAGGGATTTTTTTGGCTGAAACATCTTGTCTGAAAATATTCTCACAAGTCTGAGGTAAGAACCACCTCTTAAACTAAGTTTCTCTGGAGACTTTTTAATTGCCTGGGTAGGAAGCACAGGAGCTAAAAAGAAACTGCTTATTTTAAAACTCTTAACTCATCACCTGCAAACTGTTCATAGATCATGAAAGAGTATTTTATAGCTTTAAGAATTTTAAAACAGATATATATGGCATATAGGAGCTTCTTAACTAGGCATTTCCCAACTGCCTCCTCTTCCCATTTCTTTTTTATCTCTGGCAATATGACTTAATTTTCATGTTGTCACAACACTTCATAAGACTGTACCCCATGCTCTCTACAGAGGCATGATTATCAAAATATCACCTTTTCACCTTGTCTGTTTATGGATCTTCCATCAGTGGTACAACCATCATACCACCACATTAGTAATGTTCCCAACATGGACTTCTGCCTCCCACCCCTGAGGTGCCATAAAGTTCAGATATAAAAAATAACTTCATTAATTGCTCATAGCACCATAGGTTACCTTGCTTCCAGCCAAGAATGGAAGCACCAGATGAATCACTGGTTTAAAAATAAACAATACTATTTGTTCTACAGTCATGGTCAGACTGCATTTTTTAACTTTTACGAAGTTATGAAGGGAAAAAAAACTCTATAGCCAAATTACTTTTTCCAGTAAATGCTCTGTAAGACAGCACAGTGCAGTAAAACGAACCGAAAACCTTCACTCTGAGAAACAAGTCCCCACAATTATTTGCAATGTTTTAATATGAAGTTTAGAATGCAGACAAAAGAAATCTTTGTTATTATACATCAACGGTTGAGACTACTGCAGTAACCCATAAATCTCATGAAATATTATGGTAGATAAGAACCATAAACTCTATCTTATCTCTTTCTTTTGTGAGGAAAGACTGAGGGAGCTGGGCCTGTTCAGCCTTGAGAAAAGACAATTGAGAGGGGACCTCATCAGTGTCTGTAAGTATCCAGAGGGAGGTGTCAGAAGACAGACGCAGGCGCTGCTCAGCAGTGCTGAGCAATAGGACAGAAGGCAACAGGCAGAAACTGATGCACAGGAAGTTACACTGAACATGAGGAAGGACTTCCTTACTGTGCAGTGGCCATACACTGGAGCAGATTGCCCAGAGAGGTTGTGGGTTTTCCCTCACAGGAAATATTCAAGAACCATCTGAATGTCATCCTGTGCCATGTGCTCTGGGATGGCCCTGCTTGAGCAGGGAAGTTGGATGACCCACTCTGGTCCCTTCCAACATGACCCATTCTGTGATTCTTACCATCAGGATTCAAAGACCAACTTATGAAGTGCTTCTTATCTGTTTGGTACTGAACAACAGATGTTATTTGGTAGGTGTCTTCCTCAAACTGAAATGAGTACTTCTCCAGGTTGTTATGTGGCAAGCCTTCCACAAAATGTAATGTTAATATTGAGGGTACTCTGACAAAGAAAAAATAAAGAACCAGTTTATTACAATGAAACAGTGGCAAAAGCTCCTAATGAAAAAGCAAGATGTCTCTAAGAGTATTTGGTTCTGCCCTTACTATTCTACTTCCTCACAGGCTCTTCAGATTGCACAGTAAGCAGAAAGGAAAAGGAATATCCCAACTGGATGTTCCATTTAATTATAGATTAGGGGGAAAAAAACCCCAACACCAAATAAGAGATTTGGGGAGTGGGGAAAAGTTGAGAAAAAATATTCCCATGCCATAAACACAGTAGCAAGGGACATTGTTCCCAGGTCAATTAAGTAGACAAATGATCAAACAACTTTCATCTACAGCAGGGGCTGTGAAAAGGCTGACACTGGATATCAGTTGTCTGTATTTACTACTTGATAGTTAAGTATTTATGACCTAGTTCAAACACGTGCTGGTCAGCATGTTAAACACTGCTCTGTTTCATCTTTAGTAAACACTATTTGCTATTTCAGCTTATAAGAATGATCTAAAAATCTTTAAAAGCAGGTACTGATCAGAGTTTAAGGTTTAGAATCTCTGTAAACCCACAGTAATAGTTTGGTTCCAGAAGTCATAGGTTCAATAAATGAAGTCTCAGAACTTTATGTATGTTACTTTCAAGTTCACATATTCAAACTTACTTTTCCAAGATCATCTGTTGTCTTTGAAATGTATTTCCACAGTTAATACACGGTCCAATATGAACAGCATTGAGAGGATGCCAATCAGGGATTACATTTGTAAACGTTGTTAGGGTTTTCTTCAATCTGGACACACACACACACATTTAAAGAGTAAGCTGAGCTGGTGATCAGAAAACCATAAATATACATACTTTACCAGGAAACAAGTTATAAAAACATTATAAAACCCCAAATTCTATTCATGTTCATGCCCATTGTGTGGAATTCACTGTGACAGCATCACATCCAAGTCGGCCCTGAATTCAGTTCTGCCAAACAGCATCAGTCACAATTTGTTTTCAGCAGCCCTGTGGCCTTCAGTTTCACATTATTTGCTTTTTCTCCATTTTAATGTTATCTCTGTTTCCTTTCCAACACAAGACAAAGCTTGTACCAGGATCTGCCTAATTTACTACCTAATACAGATGTTTTTCAAATAGAATGAGCTGTATTCTGAAGGTATCTCTCTTTACCTGCTGACTCTAAAAGGAGCCTAAATTACAAGCTTGTACCTGTGGCTGCACAGAACTAAATCAATTCTCAAGAAATTACTCCCATGTAATACTATTTTAAAATAGACAAACTATGTTAGAGAATCTCTGATTCTTTGTAACCCAAGTGAATATTCCAGGTATTTCTCAATAGCAAAAGTGTACTAGGCATACATTCTTTAGAACCACGGCATTTGCATACTCTCAACAAAATATCGGAGTGAGTATGTCCAGAGACTCACACAGTTACCTATGGTATCTTTCTTAATTAATTGATAACATGGTTAAGACATGGAATATCAGTAAACTATTTGCAAATGAAAAAGCAGATCATGTAAAACTTCAACAACAAGCTTAAACCTGGAAATCTGAAGAAAACCAACTATTATATGCAGATTTAAAAAGGTAAGGTAAAACAGCTATGTAGAAGCTATTTCTATAAAAATCTCACCGGTCCTGATATTTGTGGCCACAATGTACACATTCAAACTTCCATGAAAACGAATGCAAGAATAGTTTCTCAGTTTGTTGATCCACTTGTAAGAGTAGTTGAAGTGCGAACACTGGATTCTTCATATTACCTTCAAAGATGGGGCAGAAAAAAATGGTCACTAAATATCTGAAATCACCTTTCAGTACCTCAAAAAGGAAGAAGATAGGCTTATTACTACAATTTAAATGTCAGTTACTATTTCGAGGCTCTATTTGCAATTCTTACAGCAAAGGGATTGATCCATGTAATTAGATTGTTATCAGTGACAATTTCATGACTACAGCAGAATTACAAAGATTATCTGCTCCCTAAAAAGTCTAAATGGGCAAAGGACAAACCAGCTGATCATACTGTAAAGTATGTGTAAGTCACCAATAGAAACAAATGTATTTCCAAACTTTCTTGTATGCATTCCTACACACATACTTTTATGTATGACATAAAAGGCTTTATATCTAGGGTTTCCTGAAAGTAATTACTGAGATGCTGTATTAATTACTTACCCAATTCACATGTCAGCTGAGGCTTAAGTTCTGTAAACATTACGTTTCTGATTTCATTGAGCTGAGATTCTGCTTTTGGAAGAACATCTAAAGAAAAAAATATGTATGTATTTTTATGTATCATGTAGTCATGTGTAACAGCCCCACACCTTTTCACACACATATGTACCCCCAGCATGCACTCCCTCTCTGCAAACCAATGCCTTTCATATTGACCCATACTTGCCTAAGGCTTGTTGGTAGAACAGCCAATTCTTGGTATTAATCGATTTGAAAATTGGAGAAGAATTTACAGAAGTTACTCACAGTTTACTGCAGTCTGCTGGCTAAAAACTACTTGCTCTGACTTAAATTATGACTAAGAGCCTGCACCAACAGCTTTGTAGTAACAATTTTTAAGGATAGTGTGACCACACATTACAAATCCTGAAGACTCAGAGATTAAAAGAAAAATTTAAAACTTAAGCATTAAGACCAAAAGCACAAAAATTTGCTTACATGCACTTTAAGGTTATACAATTCAAATAGTAAAACACTTTAATGTATTGTTTCAGATTAAATACCAATTCCCTAAGTGAGCCTTTAAAACAGTAAAAATAATTTTAAATTTAAAAATAACTTTTTACTTTATATATCTTAGTATTTTAATTTTGCATATTGTTTAAACACAAATACATTCCTTAAACACAAGCAAGAACATAACTTCTACTACACAATCATGATCATAACCTGCAGAAATTAAAGGAAATATTTAGAATAGCCATTGAAACTGCTTAATACATATAAACTGTGTATAGAAAAAAAGAAACAAAGTTTCTTGCAGCTATATTGCTTTTGATTGTTTTTAAAAATAGCTACATGCAAAAGATACGGTAAAATTACACAAAAGAACAGTATAAATTCTACACCTATTCTCCACAAAAATACTTTTCACCCAATCCCCTCCCCACCGTTACCCAAATAAACTGATTTGTTTTGCAGCAATTGAAATGAAAAGGTTTAAGTTCTTTCAAAACAACACTGTATTCCAACACTTAACATTCCCATTTAAGGGTTACTGCACACCAGCAGAGCTCCTTTGCAAACCCAGCCCAACAAAGGAAAACATCTCAGATAGGTTCTAGGATAGCAAAGGACTTCCCAGTAACAGCTGAACACCTAAACTCACGCATCCTGACTTCCTGGCAAGCACAGTACATGAACTAGTTCAGAATATCTTGGGGTTTTCTCCCCACTTTGTAACATGGATTAAACCACTTCTGATACACATTATTTTTCCCAGGAAAGATAGGACCTTTTTCAAGTTACCTAGGGCTGTTCTGTGACTGTGCTTTTTATATTCAAATACACATAGTACAACAGAGTGTCCACTGAAATTCAGGAGAGGTACTGGCTAACCAGAGAGCTTTATTCCTTCTGTAACAGATCATATCTTAGAAGTTTAGACTTATGACACCATGGTCCAGTTCAAGAGAAATAAAAAAAACCCATGATCTTAGTTTAGGAGTCTTAAACAGAATCCACAGAACAGAAAATTACTAAAGGCCACACCAGCAGAATACAGTGACACATCCTCCTCAGTTACAATCCTCCAATGTATAAAGCTAAGCTGACCTGCTAACCCCCTGTTAAGGGTTACTGAGTACTAACTAACCCTTTCCAGACCATATGATCCAGGTTCACGTGTTTGACTACGTCAGGCTGAATCGGGTTAGGAAACACTGTCATCTACAGCAGCTTGCAGACCTCAGGGGAAGCATTCCTTCAATGAGCACAGCTGGAGCCAGAAAAGAACTTATGTTCCCAACTTTACTATTTTCAGTGTGACAAGGCAACTGCCCATTTACACGAGGATATAAACCACAACAGAAATTGTTTCAAAGATCAAGATTATAACAGTATCCTAACACGTTAACCAACAGAGGGGAAGGAAACAAAGTAAGGGTGAATTACATAAACAATTCATAATATCTTTGTGCTGGATATGACAAAAAAATTTAAGAGATGCTTGGTGTTTGCCCAAGAAAAACAATTTCAGATGTTACCAGGATTTTGCTAGATAATGCACACTATTCTGCAAATTCATGGTAATAGTTGTACTTTTTGCCATCTTGAAATAGAACAGAGGCATATATATAAATTCCACATATTTGTGGCAAATCAGTCTGACTATAGAAAACAGCAGCTAAATTTACTCACCTTTTACTTTACTCCTTTTACAAGTATTCAGAAGAACAGATGCTTGATTATACTTTGTTATAAGTTTCTGGAGTAAACATTTTCCATTGTCACATTCTTCTGCTAGAGCAGATTTTAATGTTTCTAAGTGTACCAGTGCTGACAAAATACAATCTAACCAACAAAGATTATGTTTGTTTCTCCACTGAAGACACACATTTTTGTTATTAGTGGAACCTTTATCCTCTTTGAGTGAAATTTCAGATGCTGTTGATAAATTCTGAGAATTTGGCAATAGTTGTGTTTTGGGACTAGAAGTCTTTGGTGGACTCTCTTGGTAGTTGTTGGTCTTGGTGGTTGTTTCAAAATCCACGTTCGGCATGCAAGATCCCACACGATTGCCAGGGTTTTGCTGGTCATTTTGTAATACATTGTGTAGGCTTGCCTTGGGAATACACAAACTATTCTGGCAGCCTTTCACAACTGAGTCTGCATTAATGGCATGCTCAACATTGAGCACATTGTTACTTGCTTTTTTTGGATCTGATCCAACAGCAGAAAAGTCACTGATATCACCAAATTTCCTCTTCTTGTGAGTAGATGGAACTTGATGATTTTCTGAACCAGTAGAAGTAATTATGCTGTTTAATGGTTTATAACCAAGTGGGTAGATACACTAAAGGAAAGAAAAAAGGTTACAGTGAAATCTACAAAGCAATTTCAGGTGAATGAGAGCTAAAGAAAGTACAAAACATACTTTTAAAATGGAGTTAAATCACAGAATCATAAAATGGCTTGGTTTGGAAAGGATGCTACAGACCATTCAGTTCAAAACCCCTGCCATGGGCAGGGACACTTCTACTGGACCAAGTTTCTTAAACCTCCATCCAACCCAGCAATAGGGACTCCTGTAAAGTGATATTTTAATTAAATCAATACATATATTCAACATAGGTATGACAGGAAGGGTGTGTTATCCCACCACTGTCTTACAAGCAACTATGAAATAAATACATCAGTAGTGATACTTCAACACTACTTTTCCAGTAAATTCCCCCAACCTCTGCAAACAACTTAATTTTGCTAAGGAGAGTCCTCTTGTCTTATTCTGCTAAATCCACTCCTTTAGGGTAAAGATTTGACATTATTATCTCATGCCTGAGAGACTACTGGTGCCCAAATTGAGAAGGTATCTTTCAGGCTAGCTCAATGAATATAGACAAATCCCTATTACCAATCTCCAGAACTATACCGTAATTAGTTAAAAGCAGGAAAGAATGGGAAAAACAACTCTGAGACCCATATCTAGTCAAGTTTCTACTAATTTAAGGGCAATTTAAGTCTGTTTGGGATTGCTATACCCTTCCCACAAACACAGAGCAGTGCAGGGAGAGGTAGCAAAATCACAGCTCGAATATTAAGCAGCACAGAAATCCAGCTAAGGTTAAAATTAAAAATGGGGAAAAAAGAAATAAAAGCATAGTAATTACAATTATAAACCTATATGCATTACCCAGACTTATAGAAGGGAAAATGGGAGACTCAGATCTGCTAGAGTTATGCACTAGTTCCATGGATCATCAAATATTCACCTTCTAGTCTGACTTGTACAAAATTTTATTTAGTACCACTTGTGATCCTTCGCTAATTGAGAAGAACTCTCCTTTATTTCATTATTTTTTTACTCTTTTTAATCCTTTAGGGGAGCTACCTATGCCTAAACACTGCATATACACAGGTTAGTTCTGTTTTTCCCTATTTGCAAGCAAACATCCTGCAGCATACAGACTCAGAGGGGTCCTATTTCAACAGTCTGCTTACTACCAACAAAATCACAGACTTAGAGAGGTGTAACTGCTCAAGGTAAAGGCCTCTGCAGGGCAAATAAAACTCTTTATTAGTGTAATACCTGAGGATTTTCACAAAGGAAAATGGACTCTTGAAAATTAAGGCGGTAAGTCCGTAAACCTTGGATCTGACCCTTCTCTTTGCACACTGGACAATACTCATGTGCAGTTGTTTCCACAGGATTACAGTTCTAAAATAAAAACAAACCAGAAAGATAAAGCAGCATAAATTTATGTATTTCATAAATTTTCCCAAGGTAAGACATACTTATACAAAATCATTGTTCAACTTTTTAGATATAATACAATACAATATAAAAAGCAAACGACATTGGTTTCTTTTTAAATATTTTTAATATATTTATACAGTAGCATAATTTAAATAAATTTATCTTTTTAGTTAAATATTCAAATAAAGTGTCTTTAACAACACATTTTATTTTTGCACATTTTATGTACTTTTATGCACATTTTATTTTACTTGAACTAAACCACAGGACCCTTATTGTCAGGGAACACAAGCTCAGATCTTCGAAAGACAAATCAATTTTCATAGGAATGCAAACAGTTGTAAAAATAGTGCCAGTAAAAATCATAGGCACATATTTACTTAGAATAATCTTTCGCCATTGTTATAGATTTCCGTGGAAAATAATTTTGAAATTTTTTTTTTGGGGGTTAAGACCAATTAAAAATCTCTCAAAACAGAGAAAAATATGAACTTTGCACATATGTAAAACAAATTTCAACTGACTTTTCCCAAATACCCCACCATGTGGAGTGTCGATTTCCCTATACCAGTCCCTTCTCCAATCACTTGCAAACCATTTGTAGTCTTCTGGGTATCCATCATTCTGAGCCACTGGCTAATTTATGTCACTTGTAACAATGTCATGACCACTAAGGATTTTTCAAAGACTCCTGAAAAATAAGAAGTGAATAAAACAATTAAAGAAAAATTAGACTGAAGTTTGGGGGGAAAAAATCACAACAATGCAGCTTGCATAGTTTGTGGAAATTAATTCAGAAGAGTATTTCCTAAACTAAAAATACTTTTTTTTTGTTCTAGTGCAGACTGTGAACTCAAAACTTTAAATTAAGAACTATAGAGACCCAATCCTGCTCCTGTTGACTTGAAACTGACTAGAATAAATATACATCTCTTCAAGATGCATGACGAAGTTAGGTTGAATTGCAAAGTCATCAACACAGTATCTTTCCTTCAGCCACAACTGCTCCCTTTTCATTACTTCAATGGAAAACATTTTCTCCCACACCATGATGTCCTTTCAGCCCTTTATACAGTACAGCAACAACTCCTTACAAAAAAAAAAATTCTCCAGGCATTCTTGAGACCAGTATAAATACTAGTTCAACCTAAACCTACTTACAATACTTGGCAAGAAGTGACCCTACAGAACTGCATGGAATGCCAAAAACCAACAGAGCATGAACTAAAAAAGCACAACAGAAAAACAACCACTCAGATTTCAAATCAGACCCCCATGGCAACTTATGAGTGGGTCAAAATGAGATGATATCCTATCTAAACCTTCAGTGTGTCCAGCAGCCCTTTTGAGAATTATCAGTCTGCAGCATGTAGAGACAGTATTCCCTGACTGATGAAACTAATGGTTGTAATAGAAGGCAAGAACGTAAAAATAACAATCCATGTCCCTTAGAGCACATTTAGCTTTCCAAGTAATGTTGTAGGGCGCCCATGAAACCGCATGGGCTCATACAAGGTGAAAATTAATGAATTAGCTCAAGGTATACAAGCTTGTTGGAGTGTAAAGGAAAGACAAGCACCCTGACTTTTCACACAGCAGCAACAGCACTATCACACTGCAACTCAACTCTGTTATCATATATTTAGTCTAGCCAGGAAGTTGACTTGTTTTATACAATTACAAGTTGTACAGATAAGAACCTTTATCATAGGATATATCATACTATAATACATAACTTTCTTTTCCAAGTGACTTTTAGTCAATTCCTAGGCATGAAGCAGTCTCAGCACTCCAGAGTAAATAAAAAACAGATCACATGACAGAAACTCCTGAGAAATTTCTCACCACAAAAATTCACCACATACTCAAAAGGTTACTAACACTAAGAACCTGCAGGTTATTCTGTTTTAAGCATGTCCCTTGGTTTTATAAAACATATGTATTTTTTTGCAAGGCCCTGTTTACACTATTAGCCCTCTCAAAAGGAAAGCAAGTATTTTTTTTCTGGTTGTGTACAGTTTCTGTTCTGCTGTTCTTTTTAAAGCTTGAATACTGAGATGCATAAGATTTTCTGAGATGTACAATACCTTCCCCAGCTAAAATCACCCAGCCAATAGTACCACAATCCTGAAAGAAAGACTTCTATTTCTCTTACAAATATAGTAACCTTTTTTAAAAATTAATTATCCTTTTAAGTCAAAGACAAACACAATGAGCAGATAAAATAGGTCTGCCAGTACTAAATATGCACAGTGCTACCAAGAGGCCTGCCTGTACTGTTCAAAGTTTCTAACATTACAGGAAGGTATTAGTGATCTTTGTACAATGTACAAACACTGGGCATCAGATCACCACTGCCAAGAAAAACAGCCAAGTAAAAGATTGCTGCATTGAGTACTGCAACAACTCATTGCAGCCACGTGCAATAACTGCATTACAGATGTGCCTTACAAAGGAAGGCACATTCAGCCTTACTAGGGTATGTTCTAAACAATTAATGATACTTTCCTTCTTTAAGTCTGCATATTGAAAAATGTTATGGAAAATATGCTGTGACTATGCTTCCTTGACTAGATCTAACAACTTGCTGCTGCAAAACAGGGGCATCACTTTTCTTTTTATTTCCCTTCTCCCCACTTTCCCTGACAGCTCATGTCCTCATCAGACTTTTTATGAACTAAATGAACTCACAAAACAGCAGAAAACTTAGTAAAGAACAAGTTTTTTTGCTATTCCATGGAATTAAATTGGCCTATGAAAACTCCAATAACCTAGGGAGGGCAGAAGATAGAAAATAAGGAAAAGATGAAGTAATAGAGACATATGGCCTTGAAAAAGAACTGCTAAATGCCTAAGGAACTGGCTGGATGGCCACATTCAAACACCTGCAGGTCAATGTACCAAGCACAAACCAGTGGTGCCCCTCAAGGGCCCACAGTGGGGCCAATACTGTTTATTATCTTCAGCAAAGAGACACAGACTGTGGGATCTGGATTCTGCCCCTCCAGTCTGCTCTGGTGAGATTCCCCCTGAAGCGCTGGGAACTGAGTAATGATGCAGACCTGCTGGAGCAAGTCCAGAGCACCTCTCCTATGCAGAAAGGCTGTGAGAGCTGAGATAGTCAGCCTGGAGAAGAGCAGGCTCTGGGGAGACCCTACTGGAGCCTTTCAGTAATTAAAAAAGGCTTATGAGAGATAGAGGCCTTTTACTGGGATCTATGGTGATGGTACAATGTGCAGTGGTTTTAAATTTAAAGAGGGCAGGTTTAGATTGGATTAAAGGAAGAAATTCTCTACAATCAGGATGGTGAGACAGTGGGAGAGGCTGCTCAAGGAAGATGTGGATGTCTCATCATTGGAAATGTTCAAGGTCAGGTGGGACAGAGCTTAGAAGAACCTGATCTAGTGGAAAGCATCCCTGCTCACTGCAGGGGGCTTGGAACTAAATGATCTTTAAAGGTCCCTTTCAGCCCAAACCATCGCATCAAACAATTCTATGGAAAAAGGGACCTGGGCCTTTTTGATACCTTATGAATTAGAATCAGTTACAAAATGCAAAAAGCAGGCCACAACAGTGGTTACACTACAGTGAAGAGGACATCTCCGTGTTTAAAGGCTAAAAGGGCATTTAAAAATAACCTTTTCGTAAATCACCTTACAAGTCTTGTTACCTTCATCAAGGGGATACTGAAAAGATTAAAACAAACAAATGTGAAGAAAAAGAAAGTGGTGTTACCTTTCCATTCTTTACACAATAAGAAATCAGAGTACTAAGGTTTTTCTTTATCTCACATCATAACTACAAATATCCAAATCCCAGTCCCTCACTCAAAAATTGACAGCTTTAGCTACAAAATATATTTTGTTGGATGGAACAGTAACATTGTTCCTGTGAGAAAGCAACTTTCTCCAGCCTAGTAAGCACTGGGCAGAACTGCAAGGCTCCATGGTGTAGGAGTGTTGACGGTTGTCACAAGGGTTTTGGGGTGAAGGAAGAGATGAGATGGGCTCTATGATCAGAAGGCTTGATTTATTAAGTTATGATATATACATCTATTATAACTATACTAAAAAGAAAAAGAAAAGGGAGTTTCCAGAAGCTGCTAGCTACTTAACAATAGAAAGTAAAGAATGAATAACAAACCAGCTCTCTCAGACTGTGTCTGAGAGATCTCAGTTCTGGATTGGTCACTAACTCTAAACATCTAAACTGGGCTAATCTAGGCAGACTTGTTACATTCTACAGCAGCAGATAACTTATTGTTTATGTCTGGTTGCTGAACTTCTCAGCTTCAGCAGAAAAATCTTAAGAGAGGATTTTTCATAAAAGAAATGTCTGTGACATAGGAGAAAACCTGAATTCCCTTCCTGAAAATAGCCTAACGTAGACTCAGCAAATAAAGATAAATCTGATGACATTGCAAAACGAACCAGCATGCAACACCATTACTCCATTGTTCTAAGAGTTTCTTCTACAGACAGACTTCTCTGAGATGTCCACATGTTAAATGAGTGTATGACAAAGGACAAGGACTACGCTTTGCTGGCAAATCATTCAGTCCTTCTGAAACAAAAATGGGAATGTGTGAAAAACACAGCCTGAACTAGTTCAGTTTATTTATTATAGCTTTTATGGGTGTATGACAAGGGACAGGGACTACGCTTTGCTGGCAAATCATTCAGTCCTTCTGAAACAAAAAGGTGAATGTACAAAAAACACAGCCTCAACTAGTGCAGTTTATTTATTATAGCTGCAGCGAAGAGGCAAGATTTCAGGAAGGCAGGCGATCTGTGTCCCAAGGCAGTGGAAACGAGAGGCACGGGGGTGTGGATGCCACTTAACGAGGCGTCAGGGCAGGGCCGGCCCAGTGCGGGGCTGCTGCCCTCCCTCCCTCCCTCCCTCCCCGAAATGTGCTCGGCTTTTTCAGGTAAACCTACGGGTAAACTGCCTCCTGAGCTCTTATTCCACATCCAGAGTGATCCACACGCTACTGCAGGGGAAAAAGCGTTCACAGAGTTAATCGCTGAGCACCAGAGAACCGTGCCAGGGGCAGATGCGAGCGGACGCACACACACGCGGTGCCTCCCCGGGCGCCTCTCTGAGGAGCGAGGCGCGGAAGGCCCGCACCCTTCCCCGCATTGCTACTGACATGAAATACTCAGTCGGCATTTCGGGACCCGCGAGACCCCCCGCTCTGCGCCCCGCTCGCACCGAAGGGACCGGGACAGGCCGGGCCCGCCGCTCCCGGCGCCAGCCGAGCCCCGGCCCGCTGCGCTCGGCGGCCCCGCTCTCACCTGCGGCCGCCGCCACTCCCGGCTCCCGCCGCTGCCCTGGACCCCGCCGCGCGTGGCCTCCGCCGCCGCTGCCGCCGCTCCCCGCCCGGTCGCTGCCGTTGCGCAGCTTCCGGCGCGCTCCCGCCTCCATGCGGGCCCGGCCCACTCCGCTCCCTGCAGCCAGCGCAGGCGGAGCCACTGCCGGGCGGGCCCTGGGCTGCGCCGAGCGGGGCTAGCAGCGCCCGAGGTATTTCTCGCTCCCTCCCCCTCTCCTCCGCGTCCTTCCGCCCCGCTCCGTCACTCACGCGGCGCGGTGGGAGGGCACGGCGGCGAGGGCCGGTCCTGCGGCGCCTCCCCGGGCAGGGCGGGGCCCGCTCCTGCTCCCCCCAGCCGAGGCCCGGGAGGTGGCGGCCCCGCGGCGCTCGCCCCGGTGGCGGGAGGGGCGCGGCGCTGCTCGGCACGGTGCTAGGGGCAGGGAGTTGATGATTAACCTGCGGGCCATTGAGTGCCTGCCTAAAGTGGCGCCCAGGGTGGGGTTTAACCTTGTCCGGGGCTCGGTGCCTCCGTGTGTGACTCTGCCCGAGACCCTGGGGCAGCCAGTTTTGCTGCTGGTGCTGCCGCCGCCGCCGAAGCGCTGCGGGGATGCGCAGCTCCCTGTTGAAAATCTCTGCTCTAAATCTCAGCCTAGAGCTCGCCTCGCAGTCGTTTTTGGAAGTTTCAGGCTCAAGAGGTCGAGGTGATGTGGGGGTCTCGGCGAGCGTCTGTGCAGCAGCAGCCTCGGGCTGCAGGAGTGTTGGTGGCTGGCACTTGAATCCATGCTGGCCCCTTTTCCTCGGGCCGAGCTGCAAGGAGCTCAGCAGCTGCGGCATTTAGGTCAGTGCTCCGCTTCTCTTGCGTCAGGAGAGCTGTCAGTGCGGCCCCAGCCTCCTGCTCCCCGCGGCTGCAGGAGCCAGCGAGTCAGGAGATTGTTCCAGTGATAGCGCAGAAAATCCTTCTCTCCTCCTGCCTGCCTCTGCTTTCCTGACACGCTACTCCCGGTTGCGTTTTTAAAAAGCGCTTAGCACTGTATGATTTGCATTGCGAAATGATGTATTACTATAACGGGTCCGTGGTAACATCCGTAATCTAATTTTTTGCTGTAGTTATTCCTTTAATTTGTGCAGCAATGTTGTCAAGGTTGAATTAATGTTTGAGAGTATTTTGTTCTATTTGGAGGAAGTTTTATGCCTGACTGGAGAAATACTGCAATGAAATTTGTGAAGAATTATGTCACGAGTGCTTATTTTTCAGATTGATGTTGGGGTTTGCTTCATTAGTGCTTTGATTTTAGTGTAAGTTTTACCTTTTCCCAGGGGTGACTAGAGTCTGCCGTTTTGTTTTGGCCTTCCACAAACTTTTGTTTCAAGTGTGTACAGCCTAAGAGACAATGTGGCAAAAGGCGTTTACTTGTGTGTGTTTGTGCTCTGGAAGGATTAAATAGATGTTTTTGCTGCTTGTTAGCAGGGGCTGATTTTGAAAAGGCTCTAGTACTAGATCCCAGTTCTCTGGTAAATTAGAATTCATTACTCAATACTGTTAAGACTTTTTAAACTGCCTAATGCCTCCATTCTCTGCTTTGTCTCCTCCCTTTCACCTCCCAACTTTTTTGGTAAATTAACTTATATTTGGGATCAGGCATTTTAGCAGGGTCTAGGAAGAAATACTTTACAATGAGGGTGGTGAAAAACTGTCAGGTTGCCAGAGAGGTGATAGATGCCTCCTCCGTGGAAACATTCAAGGTCATTTTGGCCAGGACTCTGAGCACTCTGGTCTTGTAGATGTCCATGCTCATTGCGTGAGGTGGGACTAGATGAGCTTTAAAGGTCCCTTCCAACTCAAAGTACTCCATTATTTCAGGTGTTTTTTATATACCCCTGGGTACCACAGTAGGATTTACTGGTGTCCTTTATCTTTTTTCCTCCCTGACATTCTAGTTGATTAAAGGAAAGCTCCTGCCACAGACAGAATCCAGAAACTGAGTTTTTCCATATGCTTAAGGAACAGAATTTGTGTGTTGGCGAAGAAAAGAAACTGATGTTTTTCATCTCATTTTACCATAGAAACTTCATTTGTCCTGAACAAATGAGTCCTATAGTAATAATTACTATGTGATGCCAACTCTGCAGTCACGAGGAATTGATTTGAGTGTTCCAGATGTGGACTGGTAATGACTTTGGGATCTAGTTAGACTGCTGTTTGCTCAAATGGAGTTTTGTCTTGCATGTTGTGTTAATTTGACTAGATTTGGTTTTGATTTAACTAACAGTGCATGAGCACACGGCTTATTTCTTGTTTTATCAATTTCTATCTGCCTTTTGAAACTTTTTTCACAACATAGAAAGAATTAGGAGGATTTTAAGATACAAATTTTGAAGCTCCTTTGGTTCAGGCAACTGAATGAACCTCCATGTCTGATTTAACTTCCTGAATCAGGGAATCATCCTCTTGTTGTACTCTGTTCAAGCATTGTTTGCCAACTTTGTGATTACACGGACACAGTGAAGATTCAGAGTCTCCCCCCAAACCCCAAGATGAACTCTTGAAATGTGTGTTGTTTAAGGCTTGATATAAATATATATCTCCATGTGTATATGTATATATATATATATATGTATGTATGTATGTATATACATATATCTGGTGCTTTTGAAGAGTAACAAATCTGTACAAGAAACCATTATCTGGAACATAGTTAAGAGTGTTGGGAAAACAATATTCAGGGCATTTATTTAGAAAATTGTACTTGGGCTGAGAGCATATGCTATTCATGTGTGTCGTCTAAAAATATTTTCACATGCAAATTACACACCCGCTGGCTGCTCGGTTCTACCCATGTTGTTGCTGCATGATGATCTCTGAGAAACTGAGAATGGAGTGGGAGGTACCAGCTGAAAACTTTTGCTTTAAAGGTTTTGTTTCTTGGATTTTGCTTCTGTTTGACTTTCCTCCTTTTTCAAAAACCTAACATAAGAACATTTCAAAAATGGCACTTTGCAAGTTTAAATTTTAATGTAAGAATAATAAAGTAACTAATTATATATGTACCTGTTTTTCTCTGTTTAATTGCTTAAATGTATTAATTATGTTCTGTTTTTCAAGTACAGACCACAAGAAAGCCATTGTGTCAGATAATTTTTTTTGTATATGAAGTCCAGGTGACTGTGATTGTAAACTATCTTGCATTCCTCAGCTATTTTTAAGCCCACAAGTTAGTAACATTACTGATTGTGATATATACACGTAATATCCTTTTGCTATTGCATTGCAGTACTTTAACCAAAGGGAGTAAGATCTTTTCTGAGAGAGATTCTAAAATAAGAGACCAGGGGTTTTTTTTGTCAGCTGCTGCCTGTTTAAACCCTTTATTTTTTCTGGAGTAAAAACCTCTTACATTTTTATGACTCATTTTCAAAAGTACAGGAAAAAAAAGAAGTGCTACATTTTTTCCCTACTATGGTGCCTATAGCCTTGACAGAGCAGGAGAAATCTATATATTGCTCTGAGGTAAAGGTAGATTTCTTTTTTCTTCTTGGATCTTATGAGAGTGCCTCTTATTTTGTCATCCTTAACAGGAGTGTGTTTTTTGCTGTGTAGAAAGAAAGAAGCTGAACACTTGACACCTGATGCAGTGCTTTCAGAAATCACTGCAAAGATTTCCATTTGGGAATTGCAGCTGGCCTTCAAAATAATTTCTTATTTTTCATACTATTCTTATTTTACCTCAATTTCGTACAGCCTGTAGGCTTCTGATCCCATTCTAGTAGGGAACAACAGCCAAGAATTAACTTAGTATCTCATGTGTTTCCAGAGATGAATTATTTTCAGGAATCTTTCTAGTGGGAAAATACTAGTGATGAAATGTTGTTTCTGAAACCCGTGGAAAGCTGATTGCTATCTGATATGATCATGGTGGTTATGTTGTGCATTTGTGTCCTTAGGAATCTTCCAGTAGTTAGGTTATGTTTCTGTGGCATTGTGATGTTCTATTGCTACTCTTGTGAAAATCAGCAAAAATAGAAAATACAGCTTAATGTTGATGGAGGGATTTGGATAGGACTCAACATGAAGTAATATAGCAACAATCAAACAAAATTCATGTCTCTGTAGTGACAAAGATATTGGCTAGCTTGATGTTCAGGACTTGAAAAACTGATGTGGGAGTTTGGAGTTGCATTGGTTAGAAGACTTACAAAGTAAGAAGGATTACAGCAGGCCAAGTGTTTTGAAATTAAATGAACAAATAGTTAACACTTGCCCAGATATGATACGCTGGTTTCTGGTTTCATGCATTAATTGCTCTTTTAAGGCAGGTTATATTTGACTCTCCTTTTTGTTTGGCCTTTATACTGTTTTTCTCTTCCTCTGCATGGAAGTCTGGAATTTCTAAAGTGGTTTTAGGTTTAACTGATTGACTTATAGCAGAATTCCAAGATGTATTATGAGTAAAGTTTCATTCATTTTGAGAATAGTGATTTTCAGCAGTAGTTGCTAAAGACAGTATTATACAGGAATTTAGGAAAACTGTGATGGTGTCAAAGGTGCTATCACTCTTTTGTGTGTGTTTATAAAAGGGAAATTAATACTAAATTATATCTATGCAAGTAAACAATAGTTGATATAATGACACTTTTAAAAAGAATCTTAGTTGTTTCATTCTATTTTCAAAGTAACTTTAAAGGCTGTTTTGTCTTCTTGAAAAAAGTAGTGGTAATTAGACATATTAGTTAAAGTTGAACCCTTGTGAATCTTGAGAAAAAAAAATCTAAATTACTTGGCTGCAGAACCTGGTTCCTCTGTTAGCAGAGCAAAGAATATTGAGTAACACACTCACTGTCCAAGAAACTGGCCTGTTCTTTTTACACTCCATAATGTTCTTGAAGATATTTTTCGTGTATTCTGGTACTTTCAGAAGGAAGAAGTCTTTTCAAATAGACTGATCCTAAGTTTGTAAGATGTCAATTGGTACTGACAAAGGAAAAAGAACAATGATCCATTTTGTGAAATTTGAAAGTGACAGATTATCCATTCTTACTTACTATTTAAACTTATGCTGATGTAGCATTACCTGTCCATTAAAGATTTCAAGTACCCTCTAGTACTTGAAGCACTTGAGCTACATTTTATCACCATTATCTTGTGGTTCTTTTCTTATTTAGTCTTGGAGGTTTTTGCTTTCTGCAGTCCCATTTGATTAAACGTGCTGTGTAAGGACGCTGGTATTGTTATAGCCACTTTACACTGTGTGTGAACAGAAGCTCCAGCTTCTGGCATCTCTTTCCAGTAAGTGCTGCATAAATTCAAAGACTGATGCTTATTCTGAAGAGTTTCAAATACTTGTCCTGTCTCCTCTTTCTGGAATTGCCAGAATATTGCATACTTCCCTAATTTTTCACAGAGTTGCTTGAGTCTAGAGAGTTTGTTAAAGTTGGTGGGACTAATTCTGTGTGAGCTTAAAGCCCTTGCAAAATCTTTCTTGTTTGAGTTATCTTGTGGTGGTTTTGTTTGGTTTTTTAACGTCTGAAAAATTTATTTGTGTATGAATTCATTCCTTAGGTAGGGCTAATGAAAGAAAATAATTTGTCTTTATTAAAGTGTAGGACACAGATATTTTTATGTGACAGCTTTTATTTGCTTCTGGTGCTGAATCACCACATGATTTTGTTATGCTAGTTGCTGTAAGAATGCATGTAGCTCTTCACCCTCAAATAGGAGACATTTTGGGCCGGGAGACCACTACTCTTTCTAAAAGAAATTATTTTTTTAAATCTCCAAACTGTTTTTAGAGCGTTTTTTCTGTAATTCTTGGACCCTGGATTGACAAGGGGTTTAGGGAGTGGATGAGTGGGATCATGGTGGTAACAAAAAGTGATTACCTTTTTTCCCCTCTAGCCTAAAATATCAATAGTTCACCTTCCAGTTGAAATCAAATATTGCTGAGTTCTGTTTTGCTGATGTAAATTTAGCACCTCTCTCCTTCTCAAGAGTTGCAACTCATTGGCTGTTAAGTGCATCTAATTGTATGTGCTCTTTCCTGTCAGTCTCTCAACCTTTCTTTGTACTTTAAAATTAGAGATATGTTCCAAAGCTATGGTAGTGTTCAGTACTTGTTCTATGTAAAGCACCATTTCTACCTTTGCCTTTAGAACAGAAGGGAATGGCTGTAATTGTCCTTTTCAGCCTGATAGTGCTTTTTCTGTGTATCAGAAATGTTATTAACTAGGCAGACTGGTAATTTTTCTATAATCTGTGGTGTGCTAATGCAGAAGTTTTGAGGTGTGCTGATGTCATTCTCTGTACACAATATGGTATAATTGATGCAATTTTTTTTTTTGGTTGCTTTTTTCCTAGTTAAAGTTTTCAGTAAAGTAGTTTTGCACCTTGGCCAAAACTCAAAACCAGTCATCTGCTTTTTACGTGGCAGCAGCACCTAGCAATGTGTGGGCATACCTGTGTTGGCAACATACCACAGAGCATCTCCTTGCAATTTATTCTCTCTTCTCTCAGACAGAGTGCCAGGACAGGGGCTTGTTGCTTGGTAGTCAGGTATTGCCCTTCCTTTCTCAACTAGTATGCCAAACACCACTCCTGTAAAAAAGGTTGCAAACATGGAAATGCAGTTAGTTTTGTTGCAAACAACTATTCTAAAGTAAATTTTTTCTTTCTAAAACACAAAAGCAATAGTTTATTGTTAAAAGGGAACTTAAATATTTAGTAGACTCAATTACCTTTATTAATCAGAAAAAATACTGAAGTTTCTTAACACAAGTATAAAATAAAGATATCTAAGGTAGGAATTTGCTGGTGAAGATGCTCTGTCAGTTTGAGAATCTGGCCGACCTCTTGTTTTTTGCTTTAGAATTGCTGGCTTGATTGTTGTCTCTTCCTACCTACATCTTTGAACCACGTCCCTTACTTTCATGACTTTGTGGTTGATATGGGTGCACCATCCTGTGACCTAACTTCTGCCACTTAAACATTGGTGGAAAATTTAACTCCTTCTGTGGATGTTGTTGGAGTATCCTGTAGTTTAAGTGAGTGAGGTCAAATGGGGACAGGCCTTCCATGCAACCTAGCAAACAGCAGTGACTACTAATGAATGCTTGGGGAAGGCATGTAAATAATGTCTGGAACTGTAGAATTTAAAAGGTTTTCAGTGTATTTAAAAATACCCCAGAACTCAGTGTTTTAAAATGCCTTTTGAATGGTCCTAAGACCCAGGTTAGCAAAGCTGCTAAAGTAAATTTCTTTTTTTCTACACATTTTGCTATTTATTTCTTGTTGCTGTTGTTACCACTTAAACAGTGCCTATATTGTTTACAGTAGTGCCACAATATTAATATTTGAAGTTACTTACAACATCAGGTATTAAATGTTCAAATGAAATAATTATTTAGAAGATGAACTTTTTTTTATTTAGTTTGTTTGGCAGAGTTCATGTATTGTCACACAGCATAGATAAACTGTCACTGTATTTCATGCTTCAGAACAGAGGATATTACTGAACTAATATAAGGCAAATTTATTTTGTAATTCAGCTTGTGTCATTGGGTTACTATGTTTTTATAAAACATTTCAACTTTTTGTATTATTACTTGTGGATTGTTTCAGTGAGGGTTTCTTAATTGTTTTTTTGGATTTTTTTTTTTGTAATTAGCAATGCTGTACCATATTTCATGCATGAAATAAAAGTGTAAACTTAAGCACAAATCCAAAATGGAGGTCCTTATCAGAGCAAAGATGGAGGAACAAAACAAAATGGCAGTACTGTAACAGAGGTTCCCAAACTTACTCTGGTGAAGTTTGGTCCCTGATCTTGATCTCTAAAGGACTGTTGGTGCCAGTGATGTTAATTTCTCTTTATAGGTATTTTTTAGGTTTATAGGTATCTCTCAGAGCAGGACATCTATCCCACATTCATCAACCTGCAAACCACCTGAAACCAGGACCCAGCCCTGTGCTTCTACCTTGCTTAGGGGTTCACCACCCCCTACTTCACTCCATCTGTTTGTCATCCATCAAAATCTACCCCTGTACAGCAGGTCCCCTTGGTCAGCTGCTCTCATAACAGTACCTGATTAGAAGACACTTGAAGTGAAATGCAGGCGTGGTACTGGTTCTGAGTACAGCCGGAAGTGCTATAATGTTCCATGCTTAGGAGTAATGTGTGGCAAGTGACTGGTCCCACAAACCCTTCTGCAGATAAGTAATCCTATCAAAGGCAATTGAGTGCATTTGATTAAGGATTACATGCGATTAGTGGGCTGCAAGGTTGCGAGTACAACTTGTATCATTAATGAGTATTCACATATTAATGCTGCTTTGAGCAGAGATTGAACTAGGTGACCTCTGAGACCTGCTCCTACTAGAATGATTTTTTGATGATCACACTTGTATTATGCAAATAGATAACTTCCTTTATAAAAAAATGCATTAGTTGGGTAAGTTAACTCTAGTAAGTCACTGCCATTATTTTACCTAATTGCACCATGTTGTAGCATGGAGTTGCAAATTTGACCCAAGTTTAAGATTTAAAACAGTAAGCGGAATACACCCATACCTTTTTTTGTGTATTGCTTAAAATTCTTTGTATACAGTGTTATGTCAGCTTGAATTCCTTGTGTAGGAATTCTTTCCTAGCATGCAGTTGACTTGTTCAAGAATTAGTCCAGAGGAGAATGGCTGAAAATTTGATGCTTTATGTGCAATTGAGGTGCCTGAATGGATTTAAATTTACTCTGCCTAATTCAGGTACCATTAGTACTGAGACTACAGTAACAAAGGCATCAGTGCAGATTAGCAGCCTAGGAAGGGCTTGAGGCGCTAATATCTTTTCAAGGCAAGGACTCAGAATGTGAGAGGGCATGCTTATATTTAAAAAAAAAAATCCCACTACCACCCCAACAAATCCTTCCGCTGTTAGAATATGCTATGTAGAATCTGAATATGTGTAGATGTTGAGACACAGCTGGTTGAGTTTAATAAACAATAATCCTTCTCATGTGCAGGGAGATTATTAATCAATATGATTATGGATTTTCTTCCTGTGTCTGGATAAACTTTGTACCCATTGATACTTCTATAACTGTTCTCATTTCGTATTGTTAATTACTTACTTTTAAGCAAGAAGTTGGTGATAAGAGATGAAGTCCCTTATCTGCTGCCTGTAAAAGGCCAATCACTTTCACTTGCATGCAATTAGAAATGTTTTTATGTAGCATTTTAAGCCTCCCAATAGTTGCATTAATCTCAGTAACAGGCTATAGTTGTTGTCATGTCTTACTGGTAACAGCGTATTTCAGGAAAACACTTGTTTGTGTGCTTTTATTTAAAAATACAAGGAGTATGGTAACATTGCAAGTAATGAGTTAAGGACCTGACGGGTCTCTTGGGCTTTTAGGGAGTATAGAAAGCAATTAAAAGGAATAAGAGGTGCTAGGAGGGAGTGGAGTTACTTCTTTATGCTGCTCTTCACCACAAGGATATTGTGGGCATTTTGTTCTTTTCAAATAATGTTGATTGGATGTTATCTGATTATGGGATTAGAGTGGCAAAAGACTGAATGCTAGAATGAAGTGCTAAAGACTCCTAAGTCACCAGGACTCGATGCTATTCATTCCTTTAGTGGTTCTAAAGGATGAAGTGGCTGATCTTCTAAGAAGAATGCATCTCGTTAGGATGAGATGCTGTGCCAGGAGACCGGAAGCTGTCAAGTGCTGTACATACTGTACTTCTAAACTGAACACAAAGAGCAGATCTGGAATTTGCAGACCAAGGACTCTTATTTTAATGCCACTTAAGTAGCTTTGAATTCTGCATGGATAGTCTAGTAGTTCTGTGAGCACAAGATACAACTACATAGAAAGCTGTTGTATCTTACAGGTAATAAAAAATACCAACTGCAGCTGGGGTACCTGTCATGTGTCTTTTGCTTGTGTGTTTGGTCCCTAATAACAAGGGCATAGACTGCTGTCTGTGCTTCACTTTGGTCTGTTTATGGGTTGGTCTTCTATATCTATCTGCCCAGTACTTGGATTTCTGAAATCTCTGAATTCTTATTAAACTCTAAATGACTTTTCGGTTTTCCTTTTTGATAAAGTTTCAAATCAGGGAGTGGATTTGAAAGTTAGAAAAGGCCAGGCCTAACCTAAGCAGACATGTTTAACTGCATTAATCTCTTCTGTGTTTAGCAGTCTAAAGAATGACTAAGTTGCTTCTGTTATTAGTAGACAAGAGAGGGATGAACCTATATACTGATACATTCACACACCCTGTTTAGTTCATCCCACCTGAAACTTGCAGTGTATGGCCTTTGGCAGGAAATTGTACCCCACGCAGTTTTGGTGAGGCTCTACAAGTCGTCATTTTTGATGCCATTGTGGGGATGATGACCTATGATGCAGGGGTGGAACTGAAAGTTAAAGCAGTCCCGTAGTATGCTATGCTGCTTTCAGTGATAAAGCTGTGATGTACCTTGTAGTTTACACTCAGGTGACAACAGCAGTTCTTAAGTACTGACACTTGTAGCTGCAATTAGCTGTGTGGTCTTGCTCCCTCACTTTCCCTCCTGTTGTATTAGCACAGTGATTTGTGCCATCATACAGTGACTTGAATCAGAAAATTGATTCTGACTTCGAGAGTGGTCTGTGGCAAGCAGCAATTTCTAACCCAAGCTACTTCCTCACTCTGGTCTAGTGGGTGGCTCCACCAGGAGATGGGATCATGGCCTAAGGATCAGAGCAAGCAGCAGGAGGGTCCTCTCTCTTTGAACTGGCATTTTACCAGAATAGATGCTCATCAGATTATGCCTCTAGAATCTGTGACTCATCTTGCCCTCAAGTAAGCATCCCAAGTAGTACAGAATATATTCTGTAAAATCAGAGAAACTTGAAGTTGTGAGAAACTTGAAGGCAGCCTTCTAAAGCTGTCTGTATTAGCACGATGGTGGTAGATGACATTTGGTAGTTTTAGTTAGAAAATATTTCATGCTGGAAGGGATAACTTCAACTACTTGAAGATAATTCTATATTACAAGCAAAATATTCTGCAAAATACATGTATCATTATAGATACCCAGGTGAAAGCCTCTTTGAAGAGAAGAAATATATAATGTATAAGAAACATCCCTAAAATGTATGGAAATGGTGCTCTGCAGTAGCATTAAATGGAAGTTCCTTATCTGGGCATCTCTGCTTAGATGAACTGTCTCTCTGGTTTAATGAATTAATTTATACTTTATCAATCACTGCATATACATATACCCTTTATGTATTTTAAATGTTATTGTTAAGTAACAAGTTCTTGAAAACTAAGTAAAGTATTTTCAGTAAGTTTAGACCAAATAAAGTTGCTGTATTTCTTGCTTTCAGTTCAATTACTTCAGATGATCTGTAAATTTTCAATAATGGCAATACATTCATTCTGCCATTTGGAGGAGCCTGTGCCACAGAATAATGATCTGAAGAAAGCTCACTCATTTGCAAGGAAGAGTCTTCATTTGGGAATTAGCACTGATGCGGCTCAAGGGTGCTTTTTCAAGTCCAGGTACGTTTTGCTTAATTATATTTACTTGAGTTTGGTATGCTGGCATTTGATTTACATTAGCATATATGCTGTGTCCTGTCAGAGCCTTTGTGTTGGTCATTTGACACATGAAGTATGTTGAAATTAAAAGGCACATGTAGGAGCAGACATATGAGATGAGTACAGGGAAATAGTCTGGAAAATAATTCTGGCGCCATTTATTATCTCTGGAGTAGCTATCAATAGAGCTATCAATAGAGGTTATGATCTTAATGACACCGTTCCCTTTTGCTGCATGTTTTTCAGACTTTTAATATGTGTTTATTATATAAATTCAGTATTTTGCTAAGCCTAAGTTGTTGTTTTGTATCAAAATGTTATTAGGTCTCAAGTCATTCGGAGGCAGTAAAAAAGAAGGCACAGTTGGGTCTTCACAACTTGGAAAATGTTCTACTTTAAAAAAATCAGCCTTGGAATTTTTAAAAGTTTATTTTAATTTTATTTTTTCTAAAGTGCATTATTAAATCTTGGCATTGTAACACCTGACCAGGATTTAATTTTAGACTAATGGTTTCTCTATGTAGTGTTTATTTCTTTTCAAGATATCCAATTATTTTAATAACTTAATCATGACTTCACAGCACAAGTTGGTTTCTAGTAATATTCTGTAAGGGAGCTATATGCAATGTAGCTATATGCAATGCAATATACATTCAATAAGAAGTATTAGCAGTAAATTAATAAAATAATTGTGACTATTTCAACAGGAACTTGAATTTCTTATGTTCTCATTGCAAACTGTGGGGATTCTTTAACTGGTGATGGGTTTTGTGTTTCAACCAGCAGGCAAATAAATGATAATTTGGGAAAAAAGCCCCAACAGCCAAATGCTTCTTATCAGGTACAGTTTCTCAGCCTTTTCACTGGTGCACAAATCAAGAATCTTTTAATGATATCTGTCTACTATGTTAGTTAAGTTACTAGTTTAATTAGTTAAATGAGATTTATTACTTAAATTACTGGATCTCTTGCATCTTTCTAGATGCATATATGATCCGAGAAGCCTTAACAATAACATTTGTCATGCTAAAAATCCTGCAAACTTTAATTTCAAATTTCTCAGGTATATTACTGTGGTATATTTTGGGTCTGGAAGCAGAGGCTCCTGTTCTGTGTGTTTTCATGCACGTTTGACTTCCTGTCAGTGCCTTCCTGGTAGAGAAGTGATGCTGAGAACTTTGGTGACATAGAAAGCACATAGCTTTTTTTTTAAGTGTAAGCCTTTAGTTTAGTCCACTCATTCTTGTAGGAATCATGAAGACGATGTTTTAAATAAATGCTTTATAATGTAATGGATAATTAGAAGTCCAAAACTGGTTTAAAATAGCTTTTGAATTGTTTGTGTACTCCAAACAGGAACGGCAGTAGTGAAAAGGAGGCTGTTACTTCAGTGTACTTCTAAAAATTGAAATGCATGTCAATAAAATCATCACAAACCAGAATTATCTGGTCCTAATTTGCAGTATGAATGCTATGAATAGTGTTCACTAGATACAATTTTTTTTTTAATGATACAGAGTCATAAAAACTGAGAGCTTTGGTGTATCCCAATTTATTTTTAATGTAATTGAAGGACAATATTTATTCTTAAGCTTATTAGGTCCTGTTGGTGAGAATCTATTCTGGCTGCACATGAAGTCGAACTTTAATGGAACACAGTTCCATTGAACCCAAAGTAGGACAAGAGTAAAACAGAAACCAAGGTCCATATTATTCATAATAATGCTTATGGTGTCTATAATATGGATATTGAGAGCAGTAAGTGTATTTTTTTTCAGACTCTTTCAGCAGAACTGTTATTTTCCTAGCACAACCTCTGGTGCAAAGGATAAAATTGGGTTTTTGTCGAAGAACAGAGTCCTGTATCTGAAGTATCAGAAGGTAAGGTATTTCAGATTATATAATTTCAGCACGCATTTAACAGTAATTTTGGTTATTTGTTACTTTGCACAGAAATATACAAAAGTACTTGATTCATCATGCATCAAGATGTCTCAAACATTTTATATCAGTTCCTTTTTGCTGGCTGGGATTTTTTTTCCCGTTTTTATCTCATGGGTGGAATTTCTGAAAACATTCAGCTCTGCTTTCTAAATGTGTTTTCTGTGAAATCAATGAGCTGACCTGAGTGGGAATGAAGGTTGGTTTATCTTTGGTGAGTCAAAGTTAAGTTGTCAATAACTGATGTTGAAATACCAGCCTTCAAATGCTAGGTCCTTGACATTCAGTGGGATGAGAATCTCAGAACTGACTACTGGGAACTCCCAGGCTACAGATCAGGTAAATAACTTCTTTGGAGGAGGAAATTAAAGGTGTCTTCTTTTTAAAATTATGATAATTAAGTAACAAAGTGTGCAACCTAAACTATAAATATTTCCCACTTAACATTTAATTTAAAATAGACATGTCTATATTTGTGAGAGGATTTGTTAGTTGCAGTTTGAGCCTTATATAATTATCTAACATTCCAGCAGTACTGTTTCTAAAGAGGACTTCTATACTGACACAGAACACAAATGGCTAGTTCTAATCCCATTTTCCAATGTGAACCTGTGTGTAGTTAGTTCAACTACTGTGGTTTTTGTTTTGCAAAGACAGAGATGTCTTCTCATATTGAATGTATAATTTAGAACTAACAACTTCCATGTTAGAGTAAGTGATAAGGACTCTATTCAGATCATGGGATTAACTTGGTTTGTTTCCTTCTTTGGCTAGTCCCCACTTTCTCTAAGGACAAGGTAACTCAGTTTGTGTTGTGACAGCTCAGTATATAGTGGGTAACAGAGCCTTAAAGTCCCCCAGAACTGGTGCTACAGTACTTTATTTCTTGTCTTGAAAGTACAGCGGTGCTGCTGCCTCAGTACTGGGGGCAGGAAACTTGGAGAGGAGCAGTGTGCAATGGCAGCAGGAGCTGTAATGGCCATCTCTGGTAGCTTCTCCTAGTTCATCATCCAGGGTCCTCTTTGCTCTGCTTTTTGGGGAGGATGGGGAGGAAAAAGTGGAAAATAGTTCTGTAATTGTTAAAAAGAGCAGTAACTTTTCCTTGTTAAAAAACAAAAACTTTTTCTTCTGTTGTAGTGTTTCAAAGAGAAAACATGACAGATTTGGGTATTTGTTTTTAAGACTTAACCAATTTCAACTATAGACTTACTTCCTTGTCACCTTCAAAACCAGAAAGATAATATAAAAGGATCATATTTTGAGATCAAGAATAAAAATTGAGAGTATTTTAAGATAAAAGATTACAATAAATCAAAGAAATACATATATTACCTTTTAAGATATTTAACTTCAATGGGCTGTTAACATCAATGAGATATATTTAGGGTTTTCTATGTTCAGTTCTATAGGCAATATAGAATGTAAGAGAAACAGCTGCATCTGAAATAGATCATCTGCTTTAAAAAGTAAGCAATAATTCCTTCCAAGCAATTGATTTAAAAAAACCTATTAAAATACAAGTGGCTTTACAGTAGCTTCCGAATTCATTTCAGTAAGTAGGAGGAGAATCACATGCTTGTAATGAGTTGTGTGTTCCTAAGTGGTGAAGAGTATAAGGTTTGGGTTTTTTTCCCCTATAGAAATGAGTAATCCCTGTAATTCTTGCCACAAGATATACTAAACTACTGGGGGCAAATTCCTGTACCTCTTGAATTTGTAAAGTTATTGAAAATCTGAGCAACAGTTATTAAAGGTTCTCTATAATTTAAAAAAAAATAGTGTAGCACACAGCGCATTCAATCTTAGGGAAGTGGCGTGTTTTAAGAGACAGTTCATGCCACTGTATATAAGTTTGTTAGCACTTTAAAATAGAAGTATCTGAGCAACACATCAGCTGTGCATGTACCTCTCTCTGTAGGTAACCCATTGATATATTAGTTTTATGGAATATCTTTGTTCCAGTGTTCTTTAGAACACAGCTTCCTGCCTGCTCAGAAGGACGTATCTTAACTTGTTCTTGGGACTTGTGTTCCAAGAATGTCTAAGAGAGGGCTCATGTGGAAGCTGATGTGTAGCTTACCTTAGGGTTTAGCAACAATGGCAGGACTGGATACCACCCAACATGCTACACTGATTTTGGGTCCCAACATCATGACATTTTTTTGAGAGCCGGCCCAGAAATTTGTTATCCTAGTCATGAACATCCAGCTTAAATGCTCTCCTCTTGGATCCCACTCTTTTATTGTTGTCATATTGAACTGGTTGGTTATATTTTTGAAGGAGGAGAATCTGTTGCCTTATCTGCAATACAGCTATGGGAGTTTCAGGGTCTTCCAAAAGAGAATATCTCATTCCTGACATGGTCACCAAGAAGAGGTGATGAAGCCTATGTAGTGCTTTGAAGATTAATTTCATTATCATGCTGTGGAACGGTAATTGTGTACATTATGGAATACTGTCAAAAAGAGCAGTGAAGTTAATTTTTAAGGAGTAGATTAAATATTGCATCCTTCAAGATGCTTTCTGTAAGTTAAAAATACTTTAAATTATTTTTACAGAATTTCAGGGTATTGAGAAATTATAATTTCTGCATATAATATGGACTACATTTACTGGCAGGTCTTTAAAGTGTTCTGTTAACTATTTGCAATGAGATAATTTTTCTAAATAGAGACATCATGTTTGTTTAACAAGATTTTCTATATAAGTATGCCCTTCCCATTAATTTATGATAGCATGCTATACAAGAATTGTAATGTTGAGTTTTATTTTCAACTTTTTTCTTCTTGCTGAGGTTCATCAACTAGCAAACAAAAACCCCCTACTTTTAAGCATCTAATTTTTTAACACAGGTTGATCCCTGGATGAGAACATTCATGCTATTTAAAGTCAATATTTTACTATTTTTTTAATAACTAATATACCTATCAGTACATGTGCTAGGTTATGGTTGCTGCAGTTCATATTCTTAGTGAGGCACATGCAGTTCACCTTTGATAAGTAAGTTACACTTGTAGATATTTCAGTGTATCCAAAGATTCCTGAGAGCAGAGATCTTATTTTAGGGGGAGGCAGAGATAGGGAGACAAAAACAATGCATTTCTCTTGAGTCTGTTTTGGAAGCTGTTGTAAAGAAGTCACAAGTAAAGAGAAAAATGCATTCTTGTTGTATCAGGTGATGCTGGTGTCTCAACTCAGTTGTCTGGGAGTTACCATTCTTAGTGTCCCAGGGACAACACAGTAGTTAAAACTTTTTTTCATTTGTTTTGTCCTTTAAAGAACACTGGGATAAATAGCTAAACTTTATTCCTTTAGAAGCAAAATGTTTGGGTTTTTGTTTGGGTTTTGGGGTTTTTTTAACAGCACAGCTGGAATTGGCAGATGCTGTTTCAAACAACCAAGTAAAGTGCAGGTAGTGTGGAAGTACTATTGTGCAGCTGAGCTAAAGGAATTTTGCTGGATAACTACTTGCCTGTTATTGTCATTGGCAAGTTACAGGTAATTTCCAAAGCTGTAGTCTGGCAGAGAAGTAATAATTGCTTTTATGTGTATTTTTCAAGCCAAGACACACACTTTACTTTTACCAGTGTTTTTACAAAGATTCAAAATTACCACAACATTATTGCTTAAAAAAAAGTTTGTTTTAAAAGAAAAGGAGGTATGAAGAGAATATTGACACCTGAGTGGCACAGAGGAAACTTTTTCAGATGAACTCCTACAGAATCTGGCAGAAATTCATAGTCTGATTTGTCTCTAGTAATTCCATTAGCATTTCAAAGGTTGGTGGTGTTCTGGGAATGACACGGGAGGGATTATTTTTCAAGTTAAGAATTAGTACTCTAAAGTGTTGCCTATGCTAGGAATATTGTTGCTATCTTGCAATAGGTAAATGGACTATATCTGAGACACTCAGTTTTCTATCAGACATTTCTCTACTTTATCTGTACTGATATAATTAAAGTCTCAGCCACCTTTCCCCAGTGTGAATACAGCTGTATCGGTATAAAACTGTATCTATTGGTAGGTTATTTCCACACAGAAGGAAACAACCTGGCAGAGCTGGCCCAATTCCAGGAATTGTTTTTAATTATATTGCAGTTGCTATGCCAGTATAAATTATTCCTATTGGAGATCTCGCACCAGATGAAAGTGACTTCAATCTAGTTTATTTGCCCTTATCCGTACAGCCCCATAAAAAATTACACCACTTCAGTTTCACAGGTTTGATTTGCCTTTGTAGGCAGACTTGCTCTTTACACTGACTTACCTCCATTTATGCTGAAGGATATAAACAATGAGTGTTTTGAAAATGAAAAGGTATCTTCTGTTCTGATATAAGCCTAATCTATTCAGTTAATGCTAGAACAAGTACAGTTTACTGTGAAGGTTAGAAAGTTTCCATCTGGCTGTGTGCACCAGAGCCTATAGAGCAGCTGTCCCCATCCTGAATCCTAACAACTCTGTTATTCAGCATGAAGTACAATGTTTTATGTACTCTTGTCAACTTTCAACTGCTGTTTTATAGAACAGTGTCTTGCTTCACTTTTCTACAATCCAGTCTGTGTTACCTAAGAAAGAGTTAGGAAGGTTGAAGTCAGAATATAAGAACTTGGATCACTTGCAAATAGGGCTGAACTGCATGTGCTTGTTCTATACAGATATTGTCGAGTCGATTCAGATCATCTCTGTTTTAAAGCTACAAGAGAGGGAGAGATCTTTGACCCCATCTTAAAAAGAGGGGAGGGGATTTTGATGGGGAAAAGAATGAAAAATAGGTATAAAATAAGTCTAAGTATACTGCTCTAAGCCTGGGAGCAGTAAAGAAAGGACCTTGCCAGAGACAAACTCACAGAAACAGAAAGAGCCAAAAGCCCAGGGACCTTTGACCATTCAGAGAATGTTCACTAACTTTAATTAGCTGTTCTCTGTCCTGTACTTACTGATTGTTTCTTCCACCTCTTGCTGTCCATTCTACCTCTTCACTTCTGCTTCGTTCCTGCATACTATGCTTCCTCCCACCCAATGTGTCCTCCTTACCCTGTACCTCCTTCTGTGTTGTTTGCAAGCAAAAGCCACATGCAAAGTAGAACTACTGTTACATTTACTACAGTCCTGCTGTTTGTGCTGTGTGTGGACTTTTCCCTTGTGCTGTCTTACCTGTTTAGACTTGGTTTTTTAATGTGTTCTATGTATTTGCTCTATCCAGCATAAATGGAACTTCATTTTCATAAGTCCTTAGAAGACCTTAAGTATAGTTTAGAATGATGTTCTTTTATCCTGTTCTTTTATAAAAATCATTCACAAGCAAATGACCACCCTTAATGAGATGAAACATATGAGATTCCATGGGATGAAAAGGAATTTTGCTCTTGCAGTTTTTCTATAGGTGAACCATGATTTAAAAGTATAATGTTACAGCTGTGGTTATATTAGTGTCCAGCACAATAGGATGAATATTTCAGAATGAATTTTCTATTTGCTGTGTTTGCATTGCACTTGCAGTGGTTTGCAAATTGCTCGTTTGTTTTCCATGTCTTACAGCTATATAATTTGCTTTCTAGAAACCGTTTTGGTAGGTGTGGGTTGCTTGTCAGAAATCCGTTCCAAAGCTTGAATGCAAAGGAAGCAGGGTACTAATGATGAATAAGAATGGATATCTTGAGGATAACAATGGATATGGCATCTTCAAAAGCAGTGGCATTCTGGTAAGAATTTGTATGTAATTTATTAAACACTACATGATAGTTCTCAGTAAAATGTGTTTGTGTCTCTCTCTGAGGATTTGTCTGATGAAATTTTCTTCTAAAATGTGAAAAGTAGGAGGATTGCTCTATATCATGAAGTATTTTAAATTCTGAAGCATTGTACAACAACTTTGCTTAGCATTGAGTTCTTGCATATAAAAATAGTGAAAACATCTTTTTAGAGAAGTTATTTTAGAGAGGTAGTTAGTGGCCGTTTATGGTTCACTGTTTATGAGCCTGTTTCTCTGAATATTTAGAACTGAATATTTTTGAACTGTCATTTAAAAAAAAAACTGCTTTTTTTTCGCTCAGAGTATACTCTCTCGTGGCATATTTCACCACTACACATGAGAATGTTCTAACAGGCATTGCATCCAGCTTTGCAGGAGATACAAAACCCATAATTATTGACAAACTAGTCATAGCTGGAAACTTTTAATCCTCGTATTGGTTAAAAAAATATGGTAGTGTGCTAAGTTACTGATTGGTACTACTTTGTTGGAAGTTTCACACCATTTAAATAATGTACACAATTAGAAAGTACAAGTAAAAACACCAATTAAAGTTTTACTGTAACTGCAATGTAGTACAAGTGATTCCTTTAAGTTTAGTATTTGAAATAACTTAGGCCAACAATTCCCTAAGCAAAAATTTTTGTTTTCACCAAAACAAAGTATATTCTTATCTGTGTAGATAATGACTTCTTGAAATTAACAAAGAATTTGTGCTTCTTTTCCGTCCTTCTCTTTGAATCCCACTGGGGGTTTATATTGAAGTTCTGTGGAACTGTTCTGTGGCAGCTGGCAGTTCTCAAAGCTCCTTGGTTAAGGGTATTTTGAACTGCTGGATGTGCATATGCTCTGTAGTAAAGAGCAGCACAGACACTGCACATTCTTCTGCTGAGCCAGTTTCATAGCTGAGATAGCTGTTCCAGAGTGTGCTACTTGCAGTGAAATCAGGGTTTAGACACACCTCAGGAACTCTGAATTTTGTCATGCCCTGCAGAAAGCAGCGGTGGCCGGGAGCCGATTCACAAGCGGATTAGGCGTTAATCGGATAGTCTGTGTTGGTCAGAGGGCTGGTGGCTCATGTCTGAGCGGTAACAGCGGGCCTGGCAGAGGCCTTAGCCCTGCTCAGAGGCAAGGATAAGGAGCTCAGACACATCCTTGTGCCAACACAGATACTTTCCATGCACACACGGTGAGAGCAGGAAAACAGGGGTGTATTCTCATGGGGGTGAGCACCAGCCAGGCTGGCAGAGCCCAGCTGCTCTGGACTCTGCTGCACAGTATAGATGTACATCATAACAGGTACCTAGGGCAGCATTCATGGAAACAGAGCATCCTCACTGAGATACTGGGGGAGGAAGGACAGAGAATGCCTGGTAGGTGAGCTCCTGAAAGGTCTGTGGCCACACTCCAAAGGTCTCATATAAGTGCATAAGTTAGACCTCAAAAGATTAATGTAAGCAGTCTCCTTATTTGAAATTAGATTGGCAAGCAAGGTGACTAAGAGTGACTATTTAATATCCCTTTCTCTTACGTTCAGTTTTTCATTCTTACTTTTGAGGTGGGAGGGAGATAAACTCTGGCCCTCAAAGTACTGTGTACTCATTCCGGTGCCAAAACACGAAATACAAATCAGCAACTTAAATTTAAGAGCATACTAGGTTCCCTAGTGCACTTGGACAAATATGCATGTTAGATATATGAATGTAAACTTAGCTGCTTTGATGTACTTATAAATGTGGGGTTTTTTTGGACTGCTGTGGTTCTGTGCGCTAATGTAGTAAGAAGCTAATGGAGAGGAAACTAGGCTGCTCTACAACTTTTATTTTTCTTGCCAGGCTAATCTTTCACTCAGGTTCATTGCACGTCAAGTGTTTTGTTAATTATTTTATCTTATTTATATTTTAAACCAAGTTTTTTCAGGGGGAGGGGTGGAGGGAGAGGGGGCTAAGGGAGTGATGTTAAGTTCTTAGTTTTAAATTCCCTCAGATTCTGAAGGAGGGTACCAGTGAAGAAAAACCTACTTTGCAATTTCCATATTGTAGAGGTATCTTATCTGTGGTTGCAGTAGTTATAAAAGTCAAATCTGGAGTGTCTTTTTTTGTTGATCTTTTCTAAGATGACTGTACTGACTGCTATGATTTCAAATAAAAACAGTTAAGTTATTGACTTGTAAAAGAGTTGACTGTCATTTTCTGCTTAATTCCTCTTTTGCTGAATAGTTTGTGATATTAACTTCATTTGTGACACTTTACTAGGTGCTGGCCTGAGGGGGAAAATGTTATAGTTCTTTCACAATTCATTGGTTTGTGGATATTTCTGTTATGTTGTTTCCACACTGAATGACTCATATGTTAAATGAACATGCCAGCCCCTAGGCATGCCCTCGCTATTGCAGCCCACAGTGAAACTTGATGCCATAGCACAGAAAAATGTGGAAGATGCCCATATCCATTTGAATCCTTAGGAAGTTTTGCGCACTTTGGCCACGTGTGCTAGCAATTACTCAATGTATGTTCTTTCAAAAAGCTGTGGTTTACCATGTCTGATTGCTCTTTTTCACACTGTTGATTTGCTGAGTTTGTAAGCTACATCTGTCTTGTGAGCCCAAGTTGGAACTGAGAAATGGTAATTTTTAGTTGTTTTTTTTGTTTCTTTTAACGAGGTGGTACAGTTTCATTGTATTCATTTCTGGACTATTTGATGAGAAGCTACAGAAGTATCTGATTTGCATTGCCACCTGTGCATTTTTTAAAGTATTTTGACAGATTCAGAAATTGTTTTATTTTGGAAGTTGATAGCACAGATCTAATGCTCTCCACATTGTGAAAGCACTAATTTGTATTAGATTGAACAAGTCGGACCTGATTACCTTAGCTCTCTTTGAATTTTGGCTTTCTTACCCATTTGATTTTTCATTGTTTAATAAGAATGTGAAAGACAAAACAGATTTACCTATTGATGAAGTCACAAAAATTATCACATTACAGAAGCTTCACATCAGAATGTTGCTAGGAGCAGGCTCTTTGGTATCTGTAATAAGGAGAGAGATGTGCACTCACAGCAGTGAGATGAAAGGCTTTGAAAAGTATATAAAGTAAAACTTTTTTGATGCTGTTTTGAATCTTTAGGACATTTGGGCTTTTTTTCATGTGCCATATAGTGCTGTTAACTCTAAGCCTTCATTGATTCATATGGTGAAAGTATGTGTATGGCTCCAGAATTTTTGTTCTGTGGTTTTGTTTTGTGGTTTTGATAGGAGTAAGACAGATTGCTGTGACAGGATAGATAAAACATATCACAAGTCAGGTATTTTGGCTTTTAAATAATGGTCTTGTTCTGTCGTGCATAGAATGCAGTGGAGGAGTTCATGCCAAAGTGAACAGCTACATTTATGGGAAGACCACTCTTCAATATAAATTTTTCACTCAACATTACTCATGGCTGTACATTGGGCGCAACTTTTTCTGTCTGTGTCCCTGCTTGTTTTCATGGGGAGGTTGTCACTGCCCACCTGACTCTACTTTCACTGATGGGGAGCTTGTCTGTCCCATCCCCTGTCAGCTTTGGCAGCAAGACTAGGCACGTTAATGAAACCTGTGTGCAGCTGTTAACAACATTGATCGCAATTGCACAGGAAAAACTGGAAAGCAATAAAAGCAACTGTTTCAAACCTGTTTGCAGTTGTAGCGCCCCCAGACCAAGTCATCTCACGTCACTTAAGGATGTCTCACTAAAATGATATTAAAACATATACAGTTACAACAAGTCTACTGTTTGATCTTCAAGTGGTGTTGAGGTATAGGCAAGAAGAAGGAGGTAGCAAAGTGAAAATACATCAGAAATTACTGCTCTGGCCAGCTGATGTGTTTGAAAGAATGGTGTGAAGGTGCAGTGGGTGGTAATCTTGTACAGCTGCATTTGCTTTTAATAGACCATAGTAACAACAGCAAGCCAGAAAGCAGATGTGCTGGTGTATTCCACATCCATAGGTGTAAAAGCTGCCTCGCTGGACTTCTTGCAGTCTTTGGCTTGTCAGGAGCCTTCTTTGTTTGCCGGGAGAGATCCTGGAATTGTGCTGGTGTCTGCTGCAGCATGTACAGTTTTAGGCCTGCTCTCTCACTTTCCCACCTGTTCCAAAGCATTTTTTCTGTTCCTATACTGTGTGATGAAGATGAGCAGCTCTCAGGTAAAGCTCGGGGCTGAGTTTTGACTGACAAATCAGGGTTTCTTACAAGTATAGAAGGAGCATCGATGTCAGGGGCTGGTGGTACCATCCTCTTCCTTTTCCCGTGGAATCCTTCAATGCTTTTCTCTCGGGGGAGGTGGTTTCACCCGTGGCGGTGCTCAGTTCTGCCGGTGACCTGCGCACGGACCGTGTTGCACATGAGCACGTCCGAGTGGCCTCAGGGTGTTCCTGTGGGATCTGTCCTCGAGCCAGCGCGGCCAGAAATTTCTCCATTGGGATGGTCCGGGCATCGCCTCGGTGCTTTACACCTCGCCGGGGCGGGAGGCGAGCGGCTGCTGCTCGGGCCCGGCGGCATTAGGACCCGGCAGGTCGTGCCTCCCTCTGTCCCCCTCCCTCGCCAGGTCGCTGGCGGCGGCCCTGGGGAGCGGCAGCGGCTGGAGGGACCTTTGCCCGCCGAGCAGCCGCTGTCCCGGGCGGGCGGAGCGCCCGCTCCACGCTGCCTTCATGTCAGGTTTCTTTTGTGCATTTATAGCAGAAACTTAGCTCTTCCTTCAGGGGTTGTGCAGGGGATTGTGGCACTTGTTCTTCTTTGAAAACGTGCTTTGGCTAATGTTAAAATACATCGAATGTAATGCCTAGGTGATATTTGCAGTACAAGACTTTTACAGCAACTACTATGTATCCTGCTGAACTCTTTGAAGTATCATATTTGAAACAAGACCGTAAGAATAAGAGTTCTAACCATTAAATTAGAATTAGACTGGAGCAGAAGTTGATATATTATCTGACACTTGGCTTCTGTAGTGCCTGTCACAGAGTAATGGCTCTCTTAAACTGCACATTAATCATCAACAACAAGTTCAGAAATGTCTGTTTCAGTCCAGAAACTCTTACTACCGAATAAATAGCTTTGGTACTGTTTATTACCAAATAAATAGCTTTGGTACTGTTGGAATGGGCCGAGAAGTGTCCTTAACAAGAAATTCCTTTACATCTAGATGTAGTAAGTTTACACCCTTTCTCCCATGAGTTTAGTTTATTGCTCTTGCCCACCTTCTACTTCAAAGGAAAAAAGCATGGGGCAACTTTGCAGGTAAGTGTCCAATGAGGTATATTTCAAGTTATGTACATTCAGAACATACTATCAAGCATATAATAGCTTTAGAAAAGCAAAATGTCACTTTTATTTCAGAGTAATTTGTTAATGGGATATGTTATTAAAACGATCACAGGTAGAAAGGTAAATCTGCCGAGTGACAGTTCTTGCACTCAAATACACAGCCCATGAAAATAGCAAAACAGTCACCCAAGGAGAATAATTTTTATGTTCTTAGTATCCTGGTGGTGAATGATCTGCTTTCAGAACACAGATGATGTTGCCTTTTGGGTTCAGAAATTTTATACAGCCTTTCTGCAACCTGTTGCATTGCTTTTATTCCAGACAGTTTTCCTGTCATTGCTGGCAGTAAGGTCTTCTCAGACCCACAGCTGCCCATGGACTGAAATTCCCTGCTGTACCAGAACCAGAGCCTATACTCAAGTATCACCACATGAAGTTCATGTAGCTTTTTAAGTCTCTCCATTTCTTGTGTCCTAGTACAAGCTGTATTCTCTTTATCCAAGAAAGAATTCCCAGGCAATCTTTCTGGTTCTTTGCACTCTCTATATTATTGACGTATGAGTCTTCACTTTTACTGTCTCTTGCACTGTGTGGTGCTGCAGCCTTTTATTTCTGCCCTGTTTACCTGACCCAGCCCCTGACTAGGTCCAACCTTGCACTGACAGTGCTGGTAGCCTCTCCTGCTCCCCCACCTCCAGACAATATCATATTCTCTTTACCTTCCCAGATATGATGGAAAAAATCAACCAAAATACATGAAGCCACATCTTTATGCTCTCTTTCATTTTTGCCTATCCCCATAAAATTAAGACTCTGCTCCTTGATAAAAAATTATAATGCTATATGTTTTATATAGGTTATAATGTTATATATGTTTTTGTAATTGCTAATACAACAGGGCAGCATGGGTCTCAGTATGTGCAGTGACAATGTGCATTTCAAACTAAACCAGGATGATCTTATCAAGATAACCAAGCAGTATAGTTGTGGCATGCTAAGGACTCAGTGCTTAAGCTAATTCTAGCTGGCTTGTCTGTGGGTGAGTGGTAAGTAGTCAGTTTTTGGGTGCTTGTTAGCAAGATTTGTGATGAGAATCCTTGTTAAAATAATCTTTTTAAAAAGTGATAAAGGGAACACTGTTCAGTATCAGGTCTTTGAAAAATAGACAAGCTTCTAAGAAACTGGCTGTGATTGGAAATGAGGGAAAAAGATATTTTAGATAGAACCTGCAGTGATGGAGTAAACAAGTTCATAATCATGCAGTTTTTAACTTTTCGTGTACTTGACTTTACTGCTTACATAAAAGTTTAATGTGTCCAAACTTTAGTTGTTTCAAAACCTTCTAAAGACCACTACTGTAATTAATGAGCTATTAATAGTATTTAATGCAAACTGTAGGAAGAGTTACTGTGAAATTGTGAATAAAATTTCAATAATGAAATCAAGTTGCTATTCCTTTTTTAATTTATATTTTTTCAAAGGCATATCTGCTTATCATATTTGCTTAAACCATAATACAGTTTCCCATTTGGTAAAATACCTCCTAATGCTTCAGTGGATGTTAACTATGAGTAAGTTGCTTCCTGATTTCTCTATGTAGTAATTGATTTAATTTATACTGTCATTGATAGGGACATCGTGTTAAGATTAATAACTGAATTTTCATGATAATGAATATGAATGGATTATATATGATGTGAAAAAAACATTTCTTCTGCTCAGTTTTGAATTTTTCACACTTTCAGTGCTTCTTTGTATTTTTCTTGTGTTGTAAGATAGCAAGCATACAAATGTCTGATCTGACCTCTCTAGAGCAATTACTTTACATGTGCATGCATGATATTCCTGATTTGAAACTTTCTGATTTCTCTTCATAGGATATTTTCTATGTTTAGTACTGTTCACACTTGAACCCTGTCTATATCTTTAGTATCCTTTTGGAGAAAGAGTGACCTGTACCTCATACGGGATTTTTTTTTCTGATAAGGTCACAGTGCTGATTTTTATAATCCTGTTACATTGGTTTTCTTCTAAGTGTCTTGCATTGTTTAAGATGCTTGTTTTATTATTTTTATTTTGATTGTAACGGTGTGTTGAGCAGAGATTTTTCACTAAACTGCTGAAGTGGGCCATGGTTCCTTCCTGAGGAAAAAGCAACTGGTGTGTTTTCCCATTATGGGATAACTGATCTAATGATTGACTTCCATTAAACAGATGCAATCCTACCACCCCCTTGCACCTGACACTGGCATGTACTGATAGGACAAGGGTTAATGGCTTCAAACTGAAAGGAGATAGATTAGATGTTAGGAATTCTTTAGTGTGAGTGTAGTGAGGTACTGGAACAAGTTTCCTAAGAGAAGCTGTGGATGCCCCATCCCTGGAGGTGTTCAAGGCCAGGTTGGATGGGTCTTTGGACACATGGTCCAGTGAAACGCATTCTTACCCATGGCAGGGAGGCTTGGAACTAGATGATCTTTAAGGTCCCCTCCAAACCAAACCATTTTATAGTTGTATGACTTGTCCAATTAATATTGATAATGAAAACAACTCCTGAAATGGTGTGAGGACTTTATAGCTGATGGCCCTTGTCTTTTGTTTTTCATGGAAGTTATCTTGGCCAGACCTTTAAACAGATAAGTGTCAGTGCTTGTGAGTAAGTCAACGTAAGACTGTGAGTAAATTCAATCTGTGAGAGGCTAAATGTTAGTGACTAACATCAATTTATCTGGAGATTTTGTAGGTAACTGTTACCCTCCCTTTGCCTAACACATTGAGTTTTATCACACTAAGTTCCTTACAGTTGTGTCTTTAATTTGAAACCTTATAAAACACAGACTGATTTTTTTTAATGGGTTTATTTTAATATATGTCTGTTATCTGTCTGTCATGGTTTAAACCTTATTTAGTGTTTCTGGGGTCCACTTATTAATTTTGGTTAGATTAATAATTTTCCTTCATTCTGAGTAACTGAAATAACTGCAGATTTTCTGCCATGATACTTGCCCCAGTTTCTGAATTATTAACAAGTGTACTGTAATACAGGACCAAATATGTCCCTTTCAGCATTTTGTGGTTAACTCTTTGCTATTAAGGACATTTATTATCATGAAATTAAATAATTTAATTCAATATTTTCCCTGGTTAGATTTTGATCAGATTTTCACCTATGACTGACTATCTCCTCATTTTTTATTTGATTTCTTCAGGAGGCATTTTTCTCTTTGGGCTTTGAAAGAACTTGTTTTCTGTTATCTGGAGCAAGAGATTATCACCAGTAGCAGTTTTCTATTCTATTTTCTTTTTTACATGGTGCCTGGTATGACTTTTGATTATTGTTTATGCAGCCCTTCCAATATCGAATCACCCTTTATATGAATAAATTCTTCTTGATATCCTAATTCTTCCTAATATTCTTCTTTTCCCTTCTCTGCTTTTTTAGCTATGTTGATTTGTCTTGAGGATTTGCCCATGATTCACAGTGGGGAGAAAAAAGCTAGTGCCAGACATGAAAGCATTCCAGGTCTTTATTATAGGATTGAGGAATTTAGTAAATATCAGGGTTGAAGTTAGTGCACAGAGCTGTGCACTATTCACCAGGCATATGTGTGTAATGCTATGATAATTACATGATCAGGATCTGTATAATGAAATACTGTATAGCATTGTAAGACTGTTTTTGTATGATTGTAAAATAGTTAGTTCCTGTGATGCTTTGCGTCACGCAGATGTGTGCTGGAAAGGATATCTGCAATTTTAAATTCTAGCAGTGTAAATATAATACAGCTGAAAGTAGCAAATACAGAGAGGAAAATGGAAATGCTAGTAGTCAGGGTACATTCAAACTTTAGGGATCCAACTCCTGTAAGTAAATCAAAAGACTGATTTCCTTAGGCCGTTTCCACAGTGTATGCAGAGACTCCTTCACAGGACATTTTGTAGCATTTCAGGAGTTCCTTCAACCAAATCTCTCTTAAGGAGCCTCTCTCTATTTACTGTAGGGTAGGATCTGTCTCCTACATCCCACTCTTGCTTACTTTTGACATTTGAAAACAGGTGATGTGTATATAACTACTTATCACACATTTTGCTCATAGGGGCTGTAGGGGCATGTTAGTAAGTTGAATTTCAGAGAAAGCTTTGAACAACAGTAATGCAGTATGTTTTCAGATATTTAAGGGAGTTTCCATAAAGTGTAAGGTGTAAGACAGAAAAAGGCACAAGAAGTTTATTTGAAAATACACCATGTGGGTGTGAGAGAAGCTGGAAACTGGACTCCTGACACTGAATGGCAGGTGGGAGATAGGAAGGGAAGAGATACAAGAAGCATCCCTGAAATTTATTTTTGTATCAATAAAAAGTGGAGGGTTTTTAAAGTGTTTTAGCCAAAAAAAACCCATAACAATCAAATTAGACAGCATGATCTAATGGTCTTTTGAACTTTGTTTTATGAAAATTGGCTTGGTTTCAAACATGAGCAAACCACAGCTGTCTTCGTGAAAAAGTTTAAGGAGTAATAGGTGTGGTGGTGATCAGCAAGGATGGACCTTGACAGTGAAGACAAGTGGTAGATGCTGCAGAAATATCCAGGGAGAGCTGTGGAGATTGTGGAGATAGTGATGTGTTCTCCAAGTGATTGACAGGAAAAGGGTTTTTGCAGCAGTTCTCTGAGTGAATGTGTGTGATATGAGGCTGTGTTTGTCAAAAGCAAAGAGAAAAAATGTTTCTGAATCAAAAAACAGAGAGCAAAATCTTGCTGAATCAAAACATGATGATGATGATTAACCTGATTGAATACTTTAGCTGATTGGGAGGATTAAGAAAAATACCATCTTGGAAATGTTGCATTGAAAGTATCTGCAAATTATGAATATGAGTCTTGGGATTTGGAGTATCTTTGGGATGTAAGGTGATGCTAGAGTTACATGTCTGAGCAATAGGCAGGATGATGCTGTAGCTGTACAGCTTTGCATGTGTCACCAACAGTTAAGTCATTCATAGGAAAAACTGTAAAATCTGTCCTCAAATATAATTGTATTATTTATTATTTGACAGTCTTCACTCCTACAACTGCTTCCCACATAATATTGCTTAGAATATTTCCCCACCTGCCACAAAGGACTGGACATTAATTGTTGAGTTTGATTTGTAATGTCACAGTGGGATGCCTAGTATGAAAAGATGTATTTTGCATTTGCTGGGAAGGCACTGATCTTTTCATTTGGTTTATAGTAACGGTGAACACAGATGCAGTAATTTCCTTACAATTAAATTATGAAGTCAAGTCTTCTAATAACAATACTCCATAGTATTTCAGTAATAATTAATTGATTCTGTTCCTTATTCTGCCTGATGATTCAAGAATTCCCCCGAGGAGGAAGAAGCTTTCAGCTTGCTTGAGAATTTTATAGTCAGGTCCCATACCAGCCACAGTCATTTTTCCCTTACCCCTTCAACATGTCCCAGAACTCACAGGTTGAGAAAGGACAGAGGAAATACATCTGCTCTTGGCTAACTTGCCCGTGGTGTGTAGTCGTATGGACATGGTAGCAAATAGGTGTGAGTTAGAATTGTTTCTGGGCTTTTCTGACTTAAAACAGAGAAGAGCAGCTTTAGCATCAAGGAGGCATAGTCTGAAGAAAAAATCCAAACAGCTTTTTTGTTGTTGTTGTTTTTCAATAAATTTCTGCCAGGTGTGGAAATCTAAACTGTTAGTGTATGTTTGCAACAGCAAGAAGAAGGGTTGTCTTAGGTGTTGAGTAGTTAGGTGTCCAGATTAAAAAGATAACACTTCAGTAAAAGAAAACCTGCCTTTCTTTGGAAATGAAGCTCTGGCAAGGAATTTGATATTAATGGCCCATCAATAGTTTCAAGTTGTTCAAAGAAAGAGCAGTGATAGCCAGATAAGCAGTAGATTACTCTCTGCTTGATGAACATTTGTGAAATGATAAATTCATTGAGCAAACATACCCCATGGGCATACTGTGTTTGGGACTGGGACCTCTGCCTGCACCAGGCTGAGCCCTGCTGGCTGCATCTTCCCCCCAAGTCCCTGTGTCCCTACAAAGGGACCCCAGGTTTGAGGCTGGACCTCTCTGGAGATAAAATAACCAAAATCTGACACTTCATTTGAAGTCCAGTGTTGCAGATTCTTTACTATGTGCCAGTTTCAGACATACATGTGGGATATAACTGGGAATTCAATATTAAAATGGGAGTAAAATTTTTTTTATCTGTCCTGAGCTAACACCAATTCTGAAAAGATAAACACATGTCATTTCTTCACGAATTTTGGAAATCTCATCTGCCTTGCATATCTGAGTTTACATATATGTAAGTGGTGTAAGTTAGTGTGTTATCTTGACAAAAAGGCTTCTTGATGTCCATGTGCATGGAAAGCTTTGTATATACTACTATTTTTTCCTATCTAGAAATAATAGCAGTTTGAGTCCTTATCTCTCTATGAATGCTATAGGCAAATCAATGTCTCAGTGAATTTAAGATGTTCACGTCCTCGTGTATCTTGAGTTAATTTTTGAACTTACTAATTTTTTTTATGTAAAGGATCTTGCTGCATCTTAAGCCATCCTGTAGGAGATATAAAAGTAATCAGAGATTGTTGATTGTCTTGAACATTTTTTGGGTAGAAGGTGTATTTAAATTGATTTGTCTGGTTACATGCTGATCTCTGAAGGTGTAATTCTGCTCTAGTAATAGGAAGAATGGTGTCGTACTCCTGGACAACTCATTCTGTCTTTGGTCTGGCTGTCTCAAAGAGGTCATGCTAGTGAAGGTACAAGGTGCAGTGATGACATTTACAGGTGTGGTGAATTGGCCATTGTGGCCTCCCAGGCTGAGAGATAGCCTCAGGCAGAGAGGAATCATGGACCCCTTCCTGGGGTGAATGATAACTGCTGTGGTGGAAGTCTGGATGACACAGCTCCCCATGGTGTAGCCTGTGGGGATTCCATGTGCTTGTGCCACCGTAAATCTGATATTCCTGTAGTGTCTTCACTGCTTCTGCCACACTCTCTTGTTGTGTTAAAGTCTATATTTCAGTGGGCAAACCTCATTATGAGGTAGGCATTTTTTTGCTAGTCTCTCTTCTCATTAGCAGTTGAATGATACTAGGTGCATTCTACCATGGGGTTTTACTGAAACCCTGGGGAGACACACTGCCAAGCTAGAACTTCTCACAACCTTCAGATAGTCACAGCAATGACAGTTCTTAAAGAAATATCATTTACTTTCTGTCAGTTTTACAGTGTTTTAAAATACAGGCAGATATCTTATTTTAGTTTTGGCCATCATGTTACTAAGAGGCTGAAAATCTCCATGAAGAGCTGATGAAGATAAATCACCTTTATTGATTTTAGACCACTCTCTTTTATTAAAAATAATAAATTACATATAACAACAAAAAAGCAGCAGCACACAGGAGGTGAGCAAACACTGCAGGTACTTGTGTTTGCCTGAAGGGGAATGTGCTGTGATCAATTAATGCTCTATAAATCTCTTGGCATAAGAAATTACTGTTGCATTTGCTGTAGCTGCAGCATTTTAGGGTAAAAATAGAGATCTTGCCATGGTCTAGGCACTCAGATTATTTTTCTGTGATTAGTTTAGTGTCTCTTTAATTAGAGCTGTGTGTTGTGTTACCTGATTTCATTCTTTTTCTCTTTACATACTTAGGTCCTAGCCCTGTAACTGGCTTTGTTCAAATGGACCTCAAGAGCCTGGGGGCCTGATGAAGTCCATGGAACTCTGGTGACTGCAGGTTCTCACTCTGAAGATCTGATTGTAGGACCGAACCTTAATTTCTATTTTGTTTTCCTGTCTGTTTGCTTCTTAAATGATGAAAATTATCCTTTGAAATGGTGTTGTCTTTGAGTCTCATGCACATCCACTTTAGTAGTGTTCAGACACTGTGTGCTCGGGATGTTGTCAGACATTGTTAAAGTATTTCTCTTCTGTTGTGTGCCTAAACCTCATGATTGCTCTGATTATTGTGTTAGATTTTTCTATTTAGTGCCTTTCTGCCTAAAATGGAGAAGATCATCACCTGCATTTTCAATCGTGGTATTTCTCTTAACTCAGATTTTTAAGTCAGAGTAACTGTTGAAACTGTTCAGGTTATTTTTAAAGATGTAGGTAGATTTGTTTATTTCTTGCTGGACTCAAAGTATAATATTTTATTTTGCAAACTTGGTAGCCTAGTATTACTAAAACCTTTCAATATGATGATACTCTGATGTAATAAAATAAGTAGGAAATGACCCTTTTACTAGCTCTCCTGTTGCTTTTCTATTCCTGTGGCTGTGGTCACACAACATACAACTGAGAAGGAAGATATTCTTACTTTTTGAGCCAGTGTATACCTTCTGTTGACAATAAGTGCTGTTCCCTGTCCTATTCCATATTGCAGTTTCACTGAATAGTAAAGTTCTAGCCTTGGTAGAAGCTGTAGACAGGACTTTGAAAAATCACATGTAGAGTGTGATCACAAATAGAGTGTGAGAGGAAAAATAGATGTGTTCTATCTCTATACATGTTAGTATTTATGTTTGATATATTTTTAAAGCAAGTATGGCAGTAGTGTATGATAGCAGTGTATGATAATTAAGAGATCCAAAAGATCCAAAACGTCCTTTCCATACAGAGAATCAGAAAAACTTTTTTGGTTTTTGTAGGCTAATTACAGTGATATTAAGGAGCTTCACAGAATTTGATGTGTTTTTGCATATTCCCTGAACAGAAAAGCACCGTTGTCCTGTTAGACCAAGGAGAAAACTGAGCCACTTGTTTAGTCAGTAGTATAGTCAATGATATTAAACGGATTCTCCTGCCTTTTAACCTTGTGCCTCCAGCTCTATTTTTCCCTCAAGACCCAAACCTTCCACTGCCATCATCTGCTTTGCATTTCTGTGTGAAAGGCCCAAGGTGTTTCTGTTTGGACTCCCAGAAAATGAGGAAGACAAGGTTGCCTGGCCATCTGCCAGGGTGCGAGGTCTGACTCGCTCCTCGCTCCCAGGGGCTGCTGGTGAAGGCAGAGGCAGAACTGAGTGTTCTGTGTGGCATTCAACTGCCTTAACCACATGCCCATCGCCCTTTTCCTGTAGTTGTCTGTCTTGTTCTCAGCAGAACTTCTAAAGACAACATGTGTACCAACCAATAAAAAATCTAATTTGATGCACAGCCCCGATTCACTTCCTGAGCTGTGTCCTGCACACACAGAGTGGCTGCAGTCCTGGGGAAAAATCCAGCACAGTGCATGAGGCCAAAGAGTAAGGCTGTTAAGTGTCTTTAAACTTTGCAATGAAGCAGTGTTCTTTTAATGTCACTTATTATAGCCATAGCTCAAAGTATTTTTAACAAGAAACAAGAGAAAAATGAAAGCTTTTAGAACTGGTTGTAACCAATTCCCCGTCCAGCCTGTGAACGTGAATATCCAGCTCAGTGAAACACAGAACATCAGCCAATGGGAGGGGGCTGGCCACCTCCAGGGAGGAAGGGAAGGAAGAAGGATGGATGCTTAACACCATGGCTATATCCAATTTGCTTCCAAGTCTCAGGGGTTATTTGTGGAGTATTGACCCCAACTCTTTAGCTTTTGTTTTCTCTTCAGCATTCCCACACCCAAAAATTAGCTCCTCCAAAGCTTCTCAGTGCAATAGACATTGGGGGTGTTGCTGTAGTCTTCTAATCATTTAAATAAAGAAAAAGAAATTAAAGGTGGGCTTTTCTCCTACGTTTTTCTGTTGAAAAATAAGAGGATATGCTCCCAGTTTTCTCCACAATGAATTTCAGGGGCTATCCTTCTGATCCTTGATCTCACAAATAAATGGCAAAAACTTTAATAATAGAAAATTTTGCTCTTGCCTTACCCCTTGAATCTTCTTCCTGGTCAAATTGTAGTGGCCTACTGTGTTTGTAAGCTACCAAGGATGGTGTGTAGCTCCAGTGCCAGAGCAATTGTGTTGGGAACACAAGCTCATCTTGTTATCTTTTATGTTAGAATTTGGTAGCATAGAAGTTTTTTTCAGAGAAACATTGCCAGACTATGCTCTGAGTTTCACTTTTTGTTAATGTCTGCTTTATCTATGGATGGTGCTTGAGATTTGGTCACCAAGCCTAGTGATTTGCTATGAGGAAAACAAAACAATCTCATACTTTGCTTTTGCATGTTTTTCTCTGGGATATACAGTCTTTTCTTGCAAGTAATGCAGCAAGTTCCTGTAAAAAGAGCTGATGGGAATACTGTTAGGGAAAATTTGTTCAACCCATTCACTGAAATTCATACTTGCAAAAGTATTCACTACCATTTTGCTGCAAAATAAAAATGAAAACCCTGATTTTAGTACTGATTTTTTTTTAATAAGGACCAGTTTTCAACATTTCATAGCTGTAGAGAAAAGGTGGGAATGGGACAAAACAGTGTTGATACGTAGAATCACCTTAAGTCTGTATCTCAACTCAACACTTTGTATCATGAAACCATGGCCTGAAACTGCTGCCTGTCATATCAGATAATATTATCGCTGATTTATTATGTTACTTCATCTTATCTGCTTTTTGTAACCTCTTGGCAGGGATCACGGGTTTTTTCTGTGTTTGGGGTGTTTTCTTTTGGTTTGGAGTTGCGTTTTGTTACCAGCACCTAACAGAGCCCTGATCCATGATTTGGCTTCCAGGTACTAGGAAAATACAAGTACTAATCATGCCTGCTGCTAAAAATTTTCTACGTTATTTCATTTGCATTTGTTTGCCTTCAGCTTCTAGTCATTGATTCTTGTTATGCCTTCTCTGATGGATTAAAGAGCTCTTTAGGACTCACTATTTTCTCCCCAGGAAGGTGCTTTTACCCTGTGATCAAGTTACTTCTCAATATTATTTTTGTAGTTGTTTGTTTGTTTTAAGAAAAAGCTAAACAGATTGTGCTTTTTAGGGTTCTCATTATTTTTTAACATTCCTGAATGACTTTTGTGGCTCTTTTCTATCCATAAAACTGTGTGTTACTAGTCATATGCACAGAAGTAAAATTACTTCTCTAGTTCCTCTTGTGTTAGTATGGTTAGAAATTGATGGTATTGCAAGGTCAGATAAAAAAACCCTACCTAATACGATTTCTACACACCTGAGTGTAGTTACTAGAGGAAGAAAATGATAGATGACTTTATAAGCATTTAAATATTTTTAAGTGATCCACAAATCAGCAAGAGTGGGTGTGCAGGAGGGATGCCAAAAGTATATATGTTGAGGTTTTTAAGGAGCTAGAAATGAAAATAAAAATAATAATTTTAATTATAAAGCAACAATAATGCATAAAAACTTAAGTGCTATGTTTGGCATAGTAATACATGCAGAAATTTTGTAGGACTGAATGAAAAATGTTTGTTATTAACACATTGTTGTGGGTCACTGGAAATAGAGACTAAGTGGATGTGAATATACATATCCCTTACATCCATTTAATCCTATAAGTAGCCACTTGCTTATATTTGGAAACCCAAGAACAGTTATGTGATCTGTTATGCTGAAGTAGAAGAAATAACATAGTATAAAGAATTCCATCTTTTATAAAGATTGTCACTGTTAAGTCATATAAAAGTTCAAACAGTCAAAATCCAGAGCTTCAAAGAGGCTCTTGAAAATTTTACTGCTTCAGTATTTCTTTCCAAAGGAGTGGCTATTTATTTTGATTTGCATCCATACTTCAGGACAAGGTTAAGTTAAATTTACATGAACAAGACTAATCAGATGCCTGTCTAGTCAAAACATCTCAGCCTACCCATTGACTTTCATGCATATCATGCATATAAGCATCTGAATTGGAACTGCACTCCCAGCCTCACACTTACCCCTCCTGGAAACCAACAGATTTTACATTAAATTCAACTTCAGACTGTTTAAACTCTCAGTGCTGCACATTAGTTTGATGCAAGTTTGTCTAATGTTGTGTCTGACAAAACTTTGAGGTCACCACATTGACTTTCTGTCCAAACTGACTTGAGTTTTGACTTTGAAAAGAATGCATCTTTCCCTTGTGGCAGCATTCCCTCTGTGAAATTCGGGGCATATTCCACAAAGGTCTTCATTTGTTTTAGCAAAATGAAAGTTCATGGAAACATAGTAAATGAGGAAGGAATGAGATTTAAAGTAATGCAAAAAGACTTAGAATCTTCTAAAACTCATGGAAAAGAAGTAAAGGTGAACAAGAACTGAACAGCCAAATGGCCTCTAGTTAAGAAACTAGACTATTACTACTAGACTAATATTTAGACTATTAATTTTTGTGTGTTAATGGAAAAGTTATTACTAAGATTTTGGTAACATTGGGTGACTTGGGGTAGAAGTTGTCCCCTTGCAATGATGAGCTCACAAAGCCCTTTTCAAAACAATCATCTGCTGTTGGAAAAGGCAAGAGAATTGGGCATTCCCTTGAATGCTTTTTGGTATCGTGGGCTTAGTCAGTGTAAAGTATGTGATTTCTTACATCCTAGGTTACCTCAGTTTCTTCTCCTGGGTCTCAGAAATCTTGGAATAGGACCATTAAATAGAAGGAGATGACATCCCTGGGCAAGATGATGGTAGAAGAAACATGATGATTATGATAGAAGCTGGAGACAGTCTCCATGAGAATACTAACATGACTTCTTTTCTCTCAACAGCTGGTTAAAAGGTGATCCTCCTTTCTGAGCCAGTAGTAAATTGCTATGGCTGCATGTAATGGTGGGTGTTTCACCAATGCAGCACCCACTGCAGTGCAGTACATACTGGAAAACTGTTTTGGAAGTAGGGGGAGAGGGGTCTAGCTAGAAAATTACTTTCCCATTAAATAATGCTACTGATGACTATTTGGTGAGCAGATACAGCTACCAGAATGCATTTTTCAGTTTATTTTGCACAGGAGTGTGGACAAAAGAAGAGAAGAAAAAGGAGACAGAAAGGAGAGAGATGGAGAAAGGATAAGAGTCTTTTGAGGCTGCTTCTGCTCTTCCAGGGTATGTTCTTTGCCCTCCCTAGTGAGTGGCATATGCTGATAACTTGTAGTACTTGTAATCTTCCTTGAGCACCATATCTCCATGGGAAGTTAGCAGGTTTATGAAGTTCCTGAGTATGTGGACAACTCCTTGAGTGGATGAGAAACTCTCCATTGCATTGTAAGGGATGAGACAGTCACTACTCAGTGACACCCATGTACACTTGGCTGTATTCAGCAAAAGGGTAAGACTGTCCTATCAAACTATGCAAGTTCCCCTTTTGAAGCTGTGAGCTAATGGTTGTTTCCTCCAGCAGTTCCTGTAACTGCTTGTATGCAGTCAACATTCACAGTAAGTCCTGAGTAGTTACTAGATAGAGTGATGTGTGCTGCATCCTGGGTTTTTGGGTATCAGCATCCCATAAATTCACATAAGACTGTGCCAGGATTTCTACTATCAGGGACTATGTTGACATTAAGGTGTCATCTTCATATCCAGAAGCAGATGGTTTAGTCTGTGTTGCAGTCCCATATAAAGGACCAGAGTACAGGTCAGGTGATGTTTATATATTGTGTCTTTTCAGAAAACACGTAGATAGGGAAACAGTAGCTCTGTCCCAGTACTGTACCTAGCTCTAGGAATCTTTCCAGTTTGACATGGAGCATTGAGATCTGTCTAAAGGAGTCCTGGCTGTGACAGTATGTCCTGTTTAATCTTCTGGGCTGGATAAAATAGGAAGGAAGGGCATCTCAGGTATTTTTCATCGCCTTAGGCCTGGTTGGATTCTGCTTGTTCAGGTGTAGAAGTCTAACAGTGGTGTCAGCATCAGAAGCTTACCTGCCTCTAGACTGGAGTGAGTGAGACTGACTACTAACGCCTTTAGAGCAGTGTCTGTGAAGATGGACAGCAGCATTTTGGGTTTATTAGAAGCAGCTGTTAACTCTTATCTCAGTGGTAGGCTACAGTGTACAATACATAAATGATCTGGAGATTTTGGAGGGGTCTGAATATTTGATGCCATGTTTCCAGAAAGTTGAAGAGATAAATGGATATTGCACTGCATGTTGTGTTCTCAGCAAAGCAAGCATCTCAGCAGGTCAGCGATTTCAGAAATAGTGCAGTCCTGAAAGAACATTTTTTGAACTCCTTTTTGCTGTTGAAGCTGAACACAGTTCCATCTGTCTGAAACTGTACATTGAGAGCTTCACAGAGGCACTTAAAGAAGTTATGTACTTATGCATAAGGAATAAGATGCTGAAGGAATCATATTTCATAAGAGTAAAGATATTAATCTTACCATAAAATAGTTACTTTCTATACACATATTCACTCTAAAAAATGTTCATGGTATACTGATCATCTGAGGAAAAGTCCATACTGATGTATCTTCGCCATCTTTCTGAGCTGAACAGTGTGAGTATATGCTTTTGCTATGAAAATCTGTTTACTTGGATACTTTACCATGCATCTGCTAATTCCACAAAAAGTGTACAAATTTTCATGTTACCCATTTTTGTGGATAAAAGCACTGTGTAAGTACTGACCCTGATTTAAGAATGTATCACTCTAGAAACGATCGAATTGTCTTCAGGGCTCACATGTCAACAAAGATCAGCTGGTTCACACGTGAAGCTTGGTGAGGAGAACGCTGCAGCGGCCCCGGTGCCATCCCTGCTCCCTGCCTGCCTCTCCCAGACCGCTGCCTTTAGTCAGCCAAGGTTCCCTGGCCTGTCTGCCACTGCTCCACTCTTACCACTTACACACCTGGGTCAGCCAGCCACTCATCCGTGGGGAGTGGACAAAAAGCCACTTGAAACCCAGCTCACTGATAGAAGAGGGACAGCAGCCTACACAGATGACTTGACACAGTGTGAGCAAATCCAGAGAGAAAGGTAAAGCAAATCAGATTCCATGTGTTGGTACTGTTTGCAGACATGCTGATTCTCATTCCTTTGAACAGAGTCTTTCTCTTCCAGAAATTATTTTAAGGAAATATTTAAAGTGTATCTCCTGAAGATTTCAAATAAGACACCAGAGGAAAATACTGCAAGTCTGCATCTAATAAGCAACTGAGAATTGTGTTCATCTGGGCTGTGCACAGGCTGGCACTGCAGCCTCAGGAAAAGGGCAAATATGGCCAGGGCTTTTTTTCAAATACACTGCAAACACCCTGCCCACTGTAGGGATGGAAGTGTTCAAAAGAGTGAAAATCTACATTACCAGCAGCTCCATCAGAAGTACGTGTGCCCAAGTGCCCTGTCTCCACAGATGTTTTGCTCTCATTTTGAGCTGAAAATGTAACTTTTTTGTTGAAAAAGCCTTTCAGATCTTGTTAAAAATAGCCTAATAGTAGCTTTGGATTTGACTGACAAGGTAGTTGTTACTGTGCCATTTTTACAGTAATAGTCTAGTAATTTTGACCCAAAGAAACAATGATCTCATTCCTTGGGAGGGAGGACAGAGTGACAAAATCTGGAGGTCCCATGACGACACTGAATCTCTTCGTTGTCAAAGCAAGCTATGAAATCATCTGCTTTCCTGCCAAATCCCACTGGGGAGTAAGCAGTGTCCTTCACAGAACACACATTTTGCAGGAGACCATGAGGGCACTGAAGAACCACGTTCTGCCCCACGGGAAGTGTGCTGCCCCACACCCTGTGACTTCTGGAATTGATGCAAGTGTGTTTTCCCACCTCTGTCAACAACCACAGCACTAAAGTGGGCAGAAGCTTTCTAAGGTTCTTTATATACTGTGAGTTCATCAAAAATTCTGGTGGTGTAGTGTCACCAATGTGTTTCACAGTTATTTTAGGAATGGGGGAGAATGAGATCTCTGCATCTCATTCTCAGTCAGGCTCCACTGCCAGCCAGGTAGTCTGTACTTGTTGGAATTCTCCATCCTTGTTCGTGTTTGCTAGAAGTCTGTGGTTGTGAGCTACATGGGGGATGATAGGAAGTGAGAGGAAAATTTTAATAAAACTTTTTTCATCATTCTTTTGGAACTTTTCTGTTCCTACTCAGTACTATGTTGTTAAGAAGAACAGTTCTGTCTTTGGAGAGGCCTTCCTCTGTTAACCTCTAAAGAAAACTGGAGAACAAAAGGATGCTTTAAAAAAGGTTGATAATGTATAGCTGATGTTTCTGTTCAAGTTCAGCTTGCCTTACATGGAAAAGGAGTTGAACCAATAGGCTTCTTACAACTGTTTCTGCAGGTTTCCAAATAAGTTGCTACAACAGGTATCCTAAAATGTGAAGTATTCTATTTTCTGATAGAAATCCTAGTTTTAGTCTTTCTTTGCAATATGACAACCAATCTGTGTGTCTTTTCCCAAAGTATACCCTAGTTTGCAAAACATCAAAATTACTAAACAGGGGTTTTGAAACTTCCTCTGCAGCTACATAGTTTTTTTTCCTGGAGCAGTGGTACTGGGCTGTTGTGACCCAAATGTTGTGGGCAAAGCTTATGTGCAAGTAGTCAAAGGTGTTTCATGTTATCCAAGTGATCTCAGTGACTGCACCTGTCTAGTGGAGTGTAATTTAAAACAGATTTGAACTTCAATGAGGTTTGCAGAAGAAGGCATGTTTGTGAAGTATCAGAAGGGATGTGGCACAGCATGAACAAGAGAAAAAACATATATTGCTTCCGTAAAAAACGCTGCTGTCTGCAACTGATGAGTAAATTATTTTGTATTTCTGTCATCAAGGATTGCAGAAGAAACCCACTGGAATATGCAAACCTGTACGGGCCTGAGCATATAACTGACAGAGATGAAGGAAAACCCTTACAGGAGAATGTCACGTAATCAGATTCTCCTCACTTGCCTTTTACTGAAGGTTCAGCTCTGGACAAGAGCAAGAAATAAAAGCATTACTTTGCTTTCCTTTCAAGTCTGGTTTTCACAGAATAAACCTTCAAGTTCTGTATGTACAAAGCTATCAGCTTCTGCACAGTACACCGCATAAATAGTAGTGATTTTTTACAGTTTTCTTCTGTTCCATATAAAGGTTTTAACTTTAAATGCAAATCAGAGAAAAACCCCATCAAGCCACAAACACAAACTTTCCTTGAGACAGAAACACTGGTGTTCCTTATTATTCATGTATTTGTGTGTGATTTCAGGTAGCAGAATCGACTGTCTTCGTACGTCGACTAGCACTTCTTTACAAATGAGGCAATTCTAGAATTAGGGTCGTTGTTCAGAAGGATCTCTGCCTTCCATGAAGCACCATGCCTTCCCAAACAATTGCTAGCCCTTGTGTGTCAGACCACAGACCCTTCCAAAACTCCGTGGATACATTTTGAGAGCATGATAATTAAGCAATTATTGAAATCAGCTATTTACACTCGAGTATTTTTGAGCAATGTATACCTCTCTTCACTCAAGTTTGTGTTATTACAAGTGCCCTGACACTGCTATTTGGGTCAAAGCAGTGGTTTTGGATTTTTCTCAGCAGCGCTCCTCCCAGCGTTGTTTGCGCTAATAAAGTAGTGTAAACAGCGAAGCTGATGTTAAGGGGTATTTCTCCCGTTCCCTGGTCCTGTACAGCAGCCTCATGCGGTGCGAATGACAGTAAAAAAGCAGGGAGAGGAGCAGCAGCGAAGGACAGATGAGGTGTGGCTCAGTGCGCCCCTGCATCGGGATGCCCGGGACGGCGCCGGACCACGGCTGCATCACTGCTGAGAATCTGGGGCAGCTGCCTGACCACTGCGGGCTGCTCCTTGTCACCCGGGAAGTTATGGAAAGCTAGCATCTTCCGCCTGTTGCTCATACAGGTGATGAAGCCATTTCTAGAAAAAGAAAGAAAAAAACCCAAAAATCTACGAACAACAAAACAAAACAAACGTCCCCCAACCTCAGGGAGGGGGCAGAGCCGCGTACACCGCCCCGGCAGCGGAGAGGAGCACCGTGGCCCGGCTGGAACGGGACAAGAGGAGCCGAGACACGCGGGCTCGGCTCGGCTCCCCGCTGAGCTCCGGCTTCCGCGCCTGGGCGGCGGGGCGGCGCGGCCGCAGGGGCGGGGGGCGGCGGCGCCCCGCTCCTCACCGTGGGGCGGCCGTGGCGGTCCCCCTGGGGCAGCGGGGACAGCGGCGGGGGCGGCGGGGCCCGCGCCCCTCGCGGTTGGCGGTGCAGCGCCGGGCAGCCACGGCCGCTGTGCGGGCCCCGCCGCCGCCCGGCTCCCTGCGCTCACTTTTATATTTGCGCGCCCTTTCCCTGCTCGGTGACGTGTCCCGCCGCGCGCCCAACCCGCGGCGCGCTCTGGTCAGGACAATGGGAGCGCCTGGGCCAATCGCCGCGGCGCTCGGCTTGGCGGCGGCCAATGGGCGCGGGGCTGTGCAGAGAGTAATGTTACCAGCGCCGCGAGTGTGAGGAGGCTGCGTATCGATCCCGCGCTCAGCCATTGCGGTGCACCGGGCTGCACAGCGACCCAGCCAGCGCTGGGGCCGGGCGGGCGGCCGCGGGAGCGTCTCTGGGGCTCGGGGCCGAGCGAGGGCTGCGTGCCGACTCTGTCTGACACGGGTGAGTACGCGCCGGGGGCCGCTGGGCCGGCCGTGCGCGCTCGCCCGCCCGCTCGCAGCCGGGCGGTGAGCCTGTGGTGGCCGTCGTGCCGCCGCCGCTGCGCGACCGCGGAGCGCGGGGCAGCGCCGGCTCGGACGCCCGTACACAAAGGCGAGCGGGGCTGTGCCCGGGGAGACCCTTTCCCGGGCGGCGATCCCCTCGGCCGGGGCGGGGCGGGGGGCGGCGGGCGACTTCGGGAGAGCGGGGCGGCGGGAGGCGAGGAGCGAGGTGGGAGAGAGAGGCGGACGATGGGAACCGGGCGAGCGGCCGGGGGTCGCCCGCCGCGGGGGGCGAGGGCCGCGCCGTGCCCCGCCGTAAGCGGCTTACACGGTGCCTCGCCGTGGCCATCGCCGCGGCAGTGGGGCGGGCGGCGGGGCGGCAGGCGCTCCGGGCGGGCCGCGCCGTGCCGCCGGGGCGGTGGGGAGCGCGGGGAAGGGGGGCGCGGGCCGGGGCGCCGCTGGCCCCGCGGCCGCTCGGCTGTAACATGGCTGACGGCAGCCGCGAGCGAGAAAACAAGGCGAGCGGCGCGGAGCAGCAGAGGAGGCGCTCGGGCGGGCGGGGGCGCAGTTCGGGGGAACTTTTTTCTTCAGCAGCCGCCGCTCGCCCGGGCGCGGGGCTGCCAGCCCCGGGGCCGCGCAGCTCGGCGGGGCGAGGGAGCGAGCGGGGCGTCCCCGCCGGGGCTTCTACCGCGCCGCCGGGGCTCGGGCAGGCACTGAAAGCGCGCTGGTCCCCCCCATCTTCTTCCCCCCCGCTCCCACCCACCTCCCCCCGTCTCCCGCCCGCCCTCCCTCGGCTGCAATGGCTGAGCGTGTGCGCCAGGGTAGCGGCGCGCTCACACAAAGGGAAGGGAAGGGAGGAAGGAGCCATGTTCTCTGTGCGGCGGCGGCAGCGGGCGACGCCACAGCGGCCATTCCGCGCCGCCCGGGCTGCGCTGCCACCCCCGCCCCCCGGGCGGGGTCGCCGCCCGGCCCCGCCGCGGCCCTCTCGGCAGGGGGTCCCGCCGCCCGGGCTCGCCGCCCCGCCCGGCCGCGGGGGGTGTGGTGGCGGCGGGGGGGTGGGGAGCGGCCGGCTCTGCTCCTCGGCGCACAAAATGGAAGGAGGCTCGGCGGCGGGTGACCTCCTCCGCCAGGAGCCTGCGCCATGGCGGCCGCTCCCGCCGACACCGCCGCTGCGGCGGCGCGGTCGGCAGGGAGGGAGGGAGCGCAGGCCGGGGCTGCCTCGCCTCATGGCGGCCGGAGCGGGCAGGGCTGGGCATGGGCACGGGCACGCTCCCCCCGCGGCGGGGGGACGGGGGTGGCGGCGGGAGAACGCTTTGTCCCGCGGGGCCGGGGGTCGCCGCCGGCGGGCAGCTGCGCCCCGGTGCGTGTCCGGCTCCTGGGCATGTGCTTGCCGCTGCGAGCCCTCGCCTGAACGCGGAATAAAACTTACACATGTTCTTCCTAATAACGGGACTAGTTTTTTTCTTTTTTTCTTTTTTTTCTTTCCTTTTTTTTTTTTCTTTTTTTCCTTCCACCCCCAGCAGGTCTCTTGAGAGACTTCAGAAGTTTCCCTCTGCCCCCCTGGTAGGGGAAGCGTCCAAAATGGCGGGAAGGAGGCGGCTTTTAAACGCCAGCGCCGGGGTCGCGGTGCCGAGCCCTGCCCGCGGCCGCCCCTGCCCCCGCAGCCCCGGCGCTGCCCCGGGCCGGCTGCGCTGGGAGCGGCTCCGTGCAGGCAGCAGCGGCTCCTGCTTCTTCGGCCCTCTTGTTTACTTGGTAGAAACTTCAAACCGGACGTGTTTAGTCACAGAGCAGAAATCTGTTTCTGTCTATCCGCCAAACCGATAGGAAATACAGCTTCTGTGGCAATACGGACAGGCACAGCCTGCCCTTTTTTTTTTCTTTCGCGCTTTTTTGTTTATCCTTCCTTTAATTCGTGCTGAAAAGCAGAGATTGTCAGGGTGCAAGTGACTTTTTCAGGGAGCTATGAAGAAATACTCCAAATGTCTGACTTGGGTGTGAAAGTCCCAGGAAGGCATTTTTCAGTCTCTGCAAGTGTGAGATAGTGCTCTTGCTGAGCACAGCTCTGCTGGCCGTATATAAATGTTGTGCTTTTCCCTGCGTAGTTTGTAACATATTTGACCAAGTGAGCTGTTTCATTCCCATATTTCAAGGTATACCTGCAAAGAGTAGGCTTTTGCAGTACACATAAAGATTGGTCAGACATATGGTATAGGAAATAATAAAAACCATATTTTGTAGATAAACACACAGGGCCTACAGGGAAGAGGTAGAAACATGGGCTGTGAAAAGAAAGAAATCAGTAATCCCGAAGGCCACTGAGACAGGATGCTTGGGTACTTGTTCCCTCCTTTCAATTCTTCCCAAGCATATGATTAATACCCTGGTAATAATTGTGGTATGCAGTCTCCACTGCAATACTTGCCTTCAGATTGCTTGGAAGGACACTTCTTGTTTGCAGGAGATCATAACTGCACATTTTGAAGGCCCTTTGAGATTTCAGGTTGCTTACATCCAGGTCACCTCAGACAGGGATGATGGAAATCTTCAGCAAATTTTCCAGAAGGGAGTCTTCTTGTTATTGTATGATTTCAGAATACTGCTCCAGCAGGTCCTGTTTGGCATGACCCTTGGTTGTGACTTGCTTCCTGCCTTGGTTGGTTGGAAGTACAAGTTTTAAAGATGTCTCATTTGCTTCATTACAGAAAATCAGCAAAAATGGGTAAAGGTGATCCTAAGAAGCCGAGAGGTAAAATGTCTTCATACGCCTTCTTTGTGCAAACCTGTCGGGAGGAGCACAAGAAGAAACATCCAGATGCGTCAGTGAACTTCTCAGAGTTCTCAAAAAAATGCTCAGAACGATGGAAGGTAGGAATAGCTGCTTAAAAAATTAAAAAGCCACAAAACCTTAAATAACTGTTTTTTTTGAAATACCATTCAAGATTGTAAATTATTTCTTTGGAAGCTCAGGTTTTGGATAAGTATGAAGTGTAATTGTAAAGTGACTGGTAACTATCCATTGTCCTTTTCTTACCTTTAGCTCCCCCAGCTGAAATTTTGGAATGGGCTTTGGTATGTTTCTGAATCTCAAAATACTGTTTTGATCCTTATGTGTCCCTTCTAAGGTATTCTGTGATTTTAATTGCCTTCCAGACTATGTCTTCTAAGGAGAAAGGGAAGTTTGAAGATATGGCAAAGGCTGACAAGCTTCGTTATGAAAAAGAAATGAAAAACTATGTACCACCTAAGGGGGAAACAAAAAAGAAGTTCAAGGATCCAAATGCACCGAAGAGGCCTCCGTAAGTAGATTCCTAGCTTTAGGTTGTCTTGTTTGGGACCATCACACTGGTGTGGATCTATAAAATGGTAACTTTATCCAGGAGCTTCAGAAATACAAGAGTGTATGATCTTCCTCACCAGTGGTGTAAAGATAGTTTGAAATTTTAGTTACGAATGCTAAGCTTTTATTTTCAGGTAGGCCGTCCCAGTATCAAAGTTGGAGTAATGGCAGCCTTTAAAAGTAGATGCAGAAATAGACTATGTGTGATTCTGACCGATTCTTCTAGTTCCTGTTAAGAGGGTAATTCCAGTGTAATATGGCAGTAAAGTACTGCTGGCCCTGCTCTCATCACCTGTTGGCTTGAGCAGAATTTTTGATTGGCAGTCAGTTTAAAATTGGAGGCTTTTACACAGAACAGGTTTGAGGGGTGATCTTCCTCAAAACCAACTTGGAAAATTAAAACTTTAGCCACAACATAATAACAGCTGGCTTCAAATTCATCTACTAGACACCAGTACTTTATTGTGTGTGTGTGTCTGTGTTTTGAACTGAGCTAATGCTGAAGGGGGCAGGGAAGATCCCTTACAAGCTAATGTTCTTGCTTGGGCTGGTGCTGTGGTCTGGAAATCCTACTTTTCTAACAAATATTGCAGTCTCCCACCTCTAACAGTTCTGACATAACATTTGGTGCCCTAGCATCATTGACTTAGTCTAATTTCTAAAACTCTTCTCTGGGTCTGGTGTATAAAATCTGCCTGTCTGGGGATCCTGCCAAAAATGGGACCAGATGTGCAGCATTACTTAAGAGGAAAGGGTGCATTGAGTCTGCAAAATGGCTCATTCAGTTCTGATACCTTCTATTGTAATCAATGTCTGTCTCACTTTTAGGTGCGTTTTCCAAAATGCTCTTAAGGAACAGTAGCAAAGGTCCCAAAAGTTGCTGCTGTAGCGAAGTCTAAAATTTAAATAATCTTCTCTTATTTTTCCTCTGTAGTTCGGCTTTTTTCTTGTTTTGCTCTGAGTTTCGTCCAAAAATCAAAGGAGAACATCCCGGTCTGTCCATTGGAGATGTCGCAAAGAAACTGGGAGAGATGTGGAACAACACCGCTGCAGACGATAAACAGCCTTATGAAAAGAAGGCTGCTAAGCTGAAGGAGAAGTATGAAAAGGTAACACTGACATTCAGGGACATGCTTTGGGGAGGTCAAGCCTCAGTTTTTTAGGCACTTTTTTCTTTATTGTGTACCCTGATACCTGATGTTGCAAATTATCATATGCTAATGATGTAATTCATTGGATTTGTTGAAAAGGGTTATATACAGGGGCAAATGATTCATTGGGATAACACTAAATTGGATTCCTTTACCTTGAACTATTTGCATTTGTCTGTAGTTTTGACCTGTCACTGGTGCTTGAATAAATACTGTGGGCTCTGTATTGTTATTAAATCCATAGGTCACAGCAGAATTTTAGTTGAGTTGGTAGCAGTAAGTAATGCTGGTAAGGAGTGAATTGGTTCTCCCTGATTTTGGAGATACTGGTGAGCGTCCTTGAATGCTAGGATAATTGATACACATAGCTGGTTTTTAAAATATACACCCGGGAAAATGACAAAACGCAAAAGGAGATAACTAGTTTTAGGCATGTGTTTTTCCTGGACCTGCTTTGTGTCCATGTCCTTTCTAGTAATGAACTTGGTTAATTATGCATATGAAGCAGCTTGTCATACAATTTTTTTAATTATTAAGGCTAAACCCTGCCATCATAATTGGAGTTGCAGAATTCTGTTGTGCACACAGGACTGTGCTACACGTGGTTTTATTTCTAGAGGCAGATTCCTGCCCCAATATGTGGAAGCCAAGGGAAGAGGAGGGATGCACCTTGGCATTCCCCTGATGACGCTTCACAAGGGATCAGAGACCACAGTGCTGGCATACAGCACCTACGTCCATTGTGTGCTGTCACCTTCCTCTGGGCATTTCTCCTGCTGGCAAACAAATCCAAGTTCCAAATTTTTGCACTGTAGTATGCAAGGTGGAGCCTTGGAGCCCTGTTAATGTGCCAGAGAGGAGTTGCAGATCTAGGAGCTTTCCCACATGATGCTTTCTGTACAGCTTCATAGTAATTGCTTCTACACACAGCCAAGGCAACTCAGACCTTTTTTAAATGATAGAATTATTAGTCTTTATTTGCAGATATGATTTTAATTTTCAGTAGTAATGTCTTTATTTCTTAGACTTACATGTAGGATTTTAAGGGGTAGTAATCTTCACTATTTCACTGCTTGGCTTTTGACTTAGTGGGTATCATATCTTCTCAAAATTTCCTGCTAAGTTTAAGAGAGTCCAAGAGAGCAGTAAGATTAGTGGTGTAGTGTTTAACAGGTGGGGAATATTTGAAGATTTGGACCATCTGTGTGAATGTGTTGATGTTTCTCTCTAGCTGGTGTGTGTAAGGTTTGTAGATCGATTCTCCTATCTAATGGGTTTACTGTTTTGGCATAAAGTTGGAAAGTCTTAACTGCTTTTATGACTGTGGCTTCCAGGTATGGTTTTAACTTCCTGGTAGCAGGAACTGAATTTTGTGTGTTTCAAACGACTGGAATAAATTTATTGCATGCAGAAGGTGGCAGTGTCTACCCTTTAATCAAGTTCTTATACCTTTTATTTAGTAAACTTCTGTTGGGCAGAGTTCAGTCTAACTGCTCTTTGCTAAGGCATAACATTGCAGCTGTTAGGCTGGGTCATTCTGGGTGGCTGATCCCAGGTTTGTGCCTCAAACGAGGGTTTCCTTTGCGTTTCTTTAGGCATTGTAGAAGGTAGGGCTGGAAAGGGAACTTAAGAGGTCTCCCTGCTTTGTTTCCTGACGGGATAGTGGGCTCAGCTGTGCCTTTACCATCAGAGGTAGCAGCTTTTCCAGCCTATTCCCAGAAGCCCAATGATGGAGATTCCTTAGCAGCCATAAGCAGTGTGCAGCAGCATGCCAGTGTCATTTCTGTGTTAAGAGGGTTCCTGTTTCTTTGGCTTCAGTTCGCCTCAGAGCTGAAGCCACAGCTCCCTCCTGGTCCTGCCCCAGTGGATGTGCAGAAAGGGCAGGTAGCTGGGTGACTTTCACAGCTGCTCTGTGGAGGGTGCTCAGACCTCTTGTCTGGGTAAATCTTTGAGAGATTGTTCCTGCTTTTCTTCTCCAAGGATATCGCTGCATACCGGGCCAAAGGGAAGGTTGATGGAGGCAAGAAAGTAGTTGCCAAGGCTGAGAAGAGCAAGAAGAAGAAGGAAGAGGAGGAGGATGAGGACGAAGATGAAGAGGATGAAGATGATGAAGAGGAGGAAGAAGAGGAGGATGAAGATGATGATGATGATGAATAAGTCTCTTTTCGAGCAATTTCTTTCTTGTCTATAAAGCATTTAACCCCCCTGTACACAACTCACTCCTTTTAAAGAAAAAAAAAATTGAAATGTAAGGCTGTGTAAGATTTGTTTTTAAACTGTACAGTGTCTCTTTTTTTGTATAGTTAACACACTACCGAATGTGTCTTTAGATAGCCCTGTCCTTAGTGGTATTTCAATGGCCACTAACCTTGCCTGGTACAGTGTGGGGGTTGTAAATTGGCATGGGAATTATAAAGCAGGTTCTTGTTGGTGCACAGCACAAATTTAGTTATATTTGGGGATGTAGTTCATTTCTCATCTTCAGTTGTCTCTGATGCATCATAAAAAATAATTGTTGTTCTGTTAAATGAATACCACTCTGTAATTGCAAAAAGGAAGAAAAAAAGTTGCAGCTGTTTTGTTGACATTCTGAATGCTTCTAAGTAAATACAATTTTTTTTATTAGTATTGTTGTCCTTTTAATAGGTGCCCTTGAGAATCATACTTTTTCTTTTCTTTTTTTTTTTTTCTTTTGAGGGGAACTCATCTTTTGCTTTATTGAATGCCCGTATGGGATCACGGGAATATTACAGTTTTCATCTTTCATATAACCAGCTGATAAACAAAGCTTTGATCTGCATACCCTGCATTATCATGATAGGGTAAGAAAAGAAATATATAGGCATATGATGAAAATCTTCCATAACTGGAAACAACAAAAATTCAATCTCAGCAAACGGATACTTGTTCAGATTTTTGTGAAATGTAATATTCTATTGCGTTGCATGAGTTTACCAGTCTTGGAGAGTTGAGAAGTATAGAGTTCAATTTTACAGAAACTAAATACTTTGGGGGGTGGGGAGGGAGGGAATGTTAAATTTTGTCCTAGAAGGACCCATAGGAAGAGTGTATGTCCATCCGGTGTAGAGAAATTTACACGTGTGACTCTGTTACCATGTAATGGAAGTTATATTTGTAAATCTCTGAACACCTGGGAGTGATGAGCGTACCTAAAATGTGTAAAGTTAAAAGCATGAAATGACCATATTATTTTTTGGTGACAGGTCTGGTGATGGCCATGGGCTTTATACCATGAGACTCCTGGTAGCAAAGGGCCCACAAGAAATGATTTTTCTTTCTAAGATTTCTATAAATGGTACCATTATTATTTGTTAAATCTATGTAAATTCATATTTGTATTCTTGAAATTCTAGTTTTAGCCCTTTAAACAAAGTTGTATATTGTCTCAAATTGAAAATGAGATAAGATGTATTTTTCCTGTTAGGTTTTATACCGCACTCTTGATGTTTGCCCATTTTTAAGTTAAAATATAGTTGTATGGAAAAGTACATTTTATTAAATTTTGCATTAAAAAGTTAAATGTTTATGGTATACCAACAATGTCTAATTTGGTCAAATACAGTTCTCTTCCAAAACCAAAGCTAAGGGGTTTTTTGCATATTTAGTAAAACTTCAAGTGCTGGCAGCTGTAACTATTTTCACATATACCTGCTTACCAGTTTGGGGGACAATTCGGCAATTTTGTGGTTACAAAATTATGGTTCTCTTAAGTGCCAGTGTTTAAAAACAAACAAACAAAAAGCATTCTTGTAATTTTACACGCTTTTGTGATGGAGTATTGTTTTGTTATACAATTTTGACTTTCAGATTCTTATTTCAATTTGCATTTATGTATAACTTCAGGAGAAATATTGAACATCTGAAATCCTGGATGATACTAATAAACTAATAATTGCAGAGGTTTTAAATACTTAGTTAAATGGCTCACTTAATACCCTAAGGATTTGGGGCTTTTTGTGTGTGTTGGTGTTCTCAGATATGTACATCCCTGCTTTCTGTTCCAAGCAGAAGAATGATGCTGTTTGCAAGGTCTCGATATAGAAAGGGTAGGACAGACAGACTTTTTTTGTCTCCTTAAACTGGATATTACACATTCAAATGCTCGTAACTGATGGCAAATAAATTTTCTGTGCTGAAGGGTTTTTTTGTTTCCCCAGGTCATCAGAGGAAAGTAGGCACATTTCTTGTTCTTGGAACAAGCATACTTAATGAGATCCCTATAATCTTGTGCCTTTGTTCTCGGTGCTTGATGTTGACAGAAGTAACCGAGAGGATTCAGCTGAACTTAAAGAGGAGTAGCGAGTGCTTCCCGGGCAGCCAGGCACGGCCTTTGCCTTGCCTTTAGCACATGGGTAACAAACAGAGCGTGCTGGAGGCCAAAGAGGGTAGGTAATGTAATTATCCATGCTGCTTGCTGAGGAGGACAACCCCCTGTATTCTCACTGCAGAGGCCAGTGCTGGGTGGGAGATGCTGCAAAGCTTCCCCAGCTCTCCAGCGTGGCCATGGTTTTCTCAGGAGCGCTTGGTAGGTGCCTGTAATTCATCTGAGCCAGCACGTGGATATTGGGACCAAAGCCTTTGCTTGTGTCTGCTATAAAACTGTTTTGAAACAGAGGAAGTGTTCTTCGATGAAGAGGAATGCCATAGGGAGATTAATTGCCCTTTTTAAGGAAGAGCTGCTGAGGATTGTTGCTGGAAAGGACCTCCCTGCTCCGCAGCTGTGCTCCCCTGCAAGCTCCAGTGGTTAAATAATCCTCTTGTCAAAACTGTCTGAGCCTCCTCGCCAATAGGTCAGACTTGGCCACTCCAAGATTACTTGGTTGGAGGTCAGTTACTGCTGACACTTCAGCTTGAACCTGCCTCCCCTTGATCTTTAAAAGTGGGTGCTTGCTGTATAAGAGGGATAATGAGCAGTGAAATCCGCGACTGTTTAGGTGGTGGTTCCCTACAGGGGAGCTGACAGCCTTGACATCACTATCTAAAAGCATCTTCTTGGGCTTTAACCTTCATGTAAATGCTTGTTGCAGAGGTCAAGAAAAGGCTTTTCCTTTTCTAAACAACAACAAATATTGATTGGTCTGGAGAGAACTTGAATGTTAATATATGGGAGTTATGATACCTTGAATGCCAAATGAAGCCAGACTGATGTTTATGGTTGTTTATCTTGAGTTGGTCCTGAAAGGAGCTGCAGTTGCAGCCACCTAGATATGCTAGATATGCTCTGTAATCTTAAGCTGGTTTAACTAAATGTATGGACAGTGTTCATCCCTCCTGCCAAGCTTTCAGTGATCTCACCAGCTCTAGAAAAAAGCTGAGCTTATTTAACAAAATGTTTCTGTCCAGGCAAACGGGCCCCTGGAAACCTGAACTAAGGGGTGTGAAGTGGCTGATTTCTGCAGCTTAATTAGGGCACTGCTGACACAGCCTCTTTACAGCTGCTTTTATCAGTGTAACCAACCCACCCTGGAAAGAAAAGGCGGAGAAACAGCTGGGTCTAGGCTTGCTGCAAAGTGGGAAGATGGATTTGAGTGACTCTTCCAGAAGAGGAGCCAGGTGGACTGCAGCCACAGCATTAGGTTCTCTGGATGGGGGACAAGCCGAGCTTGGAAAAAACCTCTCCTAATTCTCGCTAGCCTAAGGGTTAGACCTGCTGGTTAGAATAAACATTCCCATGCTGCCTTCCCAGCTATGCCTGACAGGAGATTAAAGGAATAAAGGCAATGTGCTGCGTTGGGTTATAACGAGTTATTCAATACAGAGTCTGTAATGGAGACATGGCAAAATACAAAGATAGTGTTCAATACAGGAGATGGTTAATTTTCACCATTTCCAGGCTATGCCAGTGACAGCTGACCAGCTACAGGCTTTTAGGACTCAAATGTAGCCATCATTTTATTAATAACAGTAAAATGCCAAATATTTTCAAGCATTTCTCCATTATATTCTTTAGCTTACGAGTCTGTACTTGTCTGCAGATCACATCTTTTTGGGGCATTTTAGCAGAAAATAACTGTGTGACGTTTTCCTTTGGCAGGCTGCAGCAGACATTATTTTAGCACCTGAAATACATTCAGAGACATTTTACAAATATGCTAAGTCCAATGGAGTGCCTAAATGTGGGTATCAATAAACTTTTCCCCAGACTTAGCTACTGGATTGCACTCTACATCTGAAAAGCACTTTGAGGTGGTCTTAATTTAGCCTAGTATAGATCCACTTTAAATTAACACCAGCCTTTATTTCAAAACAACGTACTTGCAGGCAAGCTGTCAGACTCTATTCCAATGTTTAAATAAGAAAAAGCAGGAAAAGTAAATCCCTGAGTTTTTTATCATTTTGCTGAAGTTGTCTTGTATTTTTATTTTGTAAATGTTGTGTGTGTTCCTGGCTTTTCTTTTGACAGTACTTCAAGCTGAAAAACAAAGATGGATTTTTTTTCCCCAGTGAATTTATTATGAAGAATGAAGGTCAGATTCCTCTTACGGCTGCTTTGTGCTGTTGAAAAATACAGTGTGACTTCTGCTTCAAGAGCACCTAATTTTGAAATCCATCTTGCTGAAGCAATTGCTATTAGAGGTGACCCACAAGAGAGACGAACCTTCCCTTTTGCCACTCTGTGATGGAATAAAAGACTAGAGTGATAAATTAGCTTAGTCTACCTGTTTGCCACATCAGAAGCTCCTTCCCTGCAGCACGAGTGCTCGAGATCAAGCTAGGCAGCAAGAGGCAGAGCAGCACGGAGCAAGGAGGACAGACAGGCAAATGTGGGAGTTTTTTTAACTACACCTTTTAAAATTTTGCCTTTATTGTTAAAAAGTGTTTGACTTAAATGACGGTCATTTGGCACAGAGGAAGTTTATCCACGTGCTTCCAGCAGCCTTTCACCTATTAAGGCAGCAAAAGCTCAATTCATGTATTTCTGACCTCCCAAAAGTTCCTCAGTAAAAACAGGAAGGACCAAGTGCTGCAGCTTGAATGCCTGGAAAGGACCCATCTCCCTGCACATCTTACAGCAGCAAGAGGTCACCATGTAAATGCTTTTTCCAAGAAGCCATTCAAAAAATCAGGCTTATGGAGGGGAAACTGAGGACATGTGCTGCTGTGTTTGGCAGGGGCATTTGTTACCAAGGATAAAAACAGTTTTGAAGAAATGCCTGGGATGACATTCCTGACCCCTCCTGCTCCTTCCCAAACTGAAATGTAGGAAAACAATGAAAAGAATATCTTTATGGGAAGAAGTCTCCCTTGCCAAGATGCTGGGGTTGACCATGCTCTTCCTCATCCCGTCCCAGGGGAAAAATGTGCATCCCTGGAACACTGTGCAGCAACACTACAGATGGCGTGGGGGGCATTGATGGCAACTGCGGGGTCAGTCCCAGCAGCCCTCTCCTTGCTGCCAGTTCACTCCTGGTGTTGAGGAGACAGAGTGTGAAAACTCCTGGGAAGAGCATCAGGTCATGCCAGGGCTGGGTGCATGCCTGGCTTTGAAACGCAGATGCAGAGGGAGCACAGGGCAGTGGGCTGCAAGTAGGGATAGTAGGAACCAGCCCTCTGAAAACTCAGCCATGCAGCTGAAAGTAAAATCAGGGTGCTCTTCAAAACAACTCTCAAATTTGTGTGGTGGTGATTCTTAGAGGAGAGAACTTTCTTGCAAAGCATGCGCTGGAAAATGATTGAATAACAGTGACTCATGTTTTATTATCAGACTTGACTGTAGCGGCGCTTACGCTCGCTTCAGATTTGTTGACACACATTTCTCCTGACGCCTGCCAATAAGGAAGATGCTGTGAAGCAGCACTGTGATGTACAACTGGTACAGGAAAATGCAGGTGAGGGCTGATCACAGCCTGAGCCCCTCGGCACCGGAGCAGCTTTTGGGAAGAGAGGGGTTGGTTTGGCAATACCAGCCACCGATGGAAAGTGCTGGTGGGTTTCTGCTCCAGGGCGCTGGGAGGCTCGGCATCCACGTGGGTTGTCGGGGCGTTTCAGAGGACTAATCCCTTAGAACCTGCCTGAGACTGATGTCTGGTCCCAGAGTCACGCCCCGGAATGTGTAAGTGGCTCCCAGTGGGAGGCTGATGGTGAACGAGACCCCACCTTGCACCAGCCTTTCTGTATCTGAGTCTCCTTCCAACACTGTTTCCTTTGAGGTGGAAGAAGGAAGTGATCTATTTTTGGGGAGCATTCGCACCAGATGTTCGGTGATGGCAACACTGTCTCTATCACTGCATGCTCTGCTTCCGCACAGGAGCCCCCGGGCTCTGCCTGCCTGACTCTGCCGCCGGTGACCCTGTCCCTTCCTCCTGCCCTGCCTGACCTCCACTGCTGGCAGCCCTGCGCCAGGAGGAAGGAGTGAGTTCACCTCCCCCAGCTGCTGGGAGCTGGATCAGCATCCTCCAGGTAGGACAGGATGGTTTTCCTGCTGCCCCACCACTCCCAGGCAATCGATGCCAGTTCCGTGGGGCCAGGGGTGCTCAGGGACAGCCCAATACCGGGAGCAGCACTTGTCTTCCACAGACCCTGGTGCAGAGGGGTAAACCATAATGTTGCTGCTGTCACAGGGTGCAACATTCTCAGGGTGTGCTGCTGCCTGGGATCGATGTCCCTGGTCTGCTGGCCTCAACACTCGTCTTTGAATCCTCTGTTCCTTCTGACGTGGGTTTTTCTTTCCATCTGAATCATTCAGTATGACTTTGGAGCACAATGGAGCTGTGATTTTTTTCGAAGCCGCCAGCCTGCAGGAAACAGAAGGCCTCTGAATAAAAGGGAGGCTCTTGTTACAACTTCCCTCTTATTTACTGTTCCCAGTAGCAGAGAAGTAAAAAGACAATGAATGAAATGGAGGATTAATCACGCGTAGCACTGAAATATAAACAAGGAGACAGAGCGTTCCAGAGTGCTGCTCCAAGCAGTGGCTCGTGCTCACAGTGTGCAGAAATCTCTCATCACTGAGACCTCCTGGATTTCATGAAAAAGGCCAAAAGGCCAGAAGAGGCTCCACAGGTGGTTTTTCAAAGGTAAACTTGCAAAGTGGGTATTTTCCATGGACTTTTCTCTATTCACTGCTCTCAAAACTTGAGTTCAAGTTGATAATCCCTGTGCACTGGTCCATGACTTTTGCAGAGGCAACTCCCTATTTTCCTATTTTTCTGTATTAATTTTAAAACAATAGAAGTTCAGGACAACTCCACAGTGTTTAGTTCTGCTCCTAAAAGGGGCATGTCGTCATTAGCCTTGCTCCCTTTTCTGCTTGCTTTGGTTGCCAAACACCAAAGGATTGCTAATCATGTTCCTTATTTTTTTTTTAATCAGAGATTTACCTGTATTTGATTTCCAGCTATAGATTTTGAGCATTCACACCAGCCTTTGCAAAGGTGTTGAGCTCCTCAAGTTAATTGGTTATAAATTAACTTTGGGAGGTTGTTTGTGTGAAGCAGATTGCGTGCATGTGGCTTTGTGGGGGTTTTTAGTGAAGCAAAACAGAGGAAAGAAAGGTGAACACAGGGATGCATGACACAATTCAAATTGCCCGAAATGCCTGTAATAAACAGTTGTTTTGTGCATCTGAATATCTGCATCTGTCAGGCAAGTTCTGTTGATTTTTTTTGGCGTTGGGACGATGCATTTAATGTCAGGGTTGAGGCAGAGTACATAATTGTAAAACTGATGGGGAAGCTGCTCCCCATCCTTATTCAAAAGCTCCAGCAAACCTCTTAACTGTTCATTTTACAGTTCTCTTTAGAAAACATACAAGAAAAACCTCGGGAAAGTTTATTTGGGCCACCTGCAATAATAAAATTGAAGTGACCCAAGCCTGAAAATCACACCATGCATCTCCAAGTGAGTATAAAAAGCCAGAACATGGGATATATTTAAGCTAAAAACCAAAACCAACCCATGCTGCTTAACTAATCCTTGCTGTAACCTTCTGCCCAGACTTTGCCTGGGACTGGGAGCCTGGGGCAGGCACTGGGCAGGCGGGAGCCCTGCCAAAGGCTCCTCGTGGCCTTGTCTCCCTGCTCTCCCGGGGGCTTTCCAACTTGCACTTTGTTTCACTTTCTCTTTCTGCTGTGCAGGGCTGTGCTGGAAGGGTTGCAACATCCTCTGTCAATTATTTACACTATTTGCATGGAAATTGTAACAAAATATATATTCTTTCTAATATTAGGATTATTTTTTTCAAAATACTACTAAAGTCACACTGGTGCTGCATTAAACTAGCTGGCGATACTCTTTTAAATGCCCTTTCTAAATACTTTTTAAGAGGGGAATTGCATTAACCTCTCAGCTGCAGCTTCCCTGTTTACACACAGCAAAAGGCACTGCCAGCCTGAACCTGCCGGGTCAGGAGCAGAAGGGTGACCCCTGCAACTCCCACCACCCTGATCCCCTGCAGCCTCCAGCTGATTGGATTTGCCAGTGGTTCCCTCTTAGGGAAGAGCTGCCTGGAGTCTTCGGTCATGATATGAGTGCTTCCCAGACAGATGCTTCTTTCCTTGACTTTGGTTGTACCTATTTTAGGGAAATTAATAATAGAGAGCTCCTGAGCAACTCAAATTTAGACACTCTTTGGAAATCCAGATTAAAAAAAATCTGGGAAGAGTTTGTGTTTTTTTTCCTTCTACCCACTACAGCAGAGGTTGGAGGATCCCAAGTCAGGATGGGGGTTTGCCACTGTGCCCTCCTTGGTCCCTGCCCTGGTTGCAACCTCCAGGTTTGGCAGCTCTACCATTTCCCTGGGAAGCCTGTCCCAATGCTTGACAATATGCTAATAAATGTTTTGCTGCATTTTTTTTCTCCTTCCCCATAACTTTCAAGTTTCAGAACACTACCAGCAGAAACTTGATGAATCTTCATGATAAGAAGATTCCCAAAATTTATA